>NW_005054674.1:47734-49572 GCF_000277835.1 Geospiza fortis | reverse complement strand
GGGAGCTGGGACTGGGAAGGGGCATTGAGTACCAGGAGCTGATCCTGGGCACCGGGAGCTGATCCTGGGCACTGGGAATTGGGACTGGGCACCGGGAGCTGGGACTGGGAAGGGGCATTGAGTACCAGGAGCTGATCCTGGGCACTGGGAATTGAGACTGGGCACGGGGAGCTGGTCCTGGGAAGTGAGAGCTGACACTGGGCACCAGGAGCTGGCACTGGGAATGGCACTGGTGTCGCCAGGTCTGGTCGCCCCACTGCAGGCTCCGGGAGCCCCGAGTCCCCTTCCGGGCACCGGCCCCGTTCCACCTCCGCCGCTCGGGCCCCCCGCCCCACCCACTTTCGCCCCGCCCACCGGGCCCCGCCCCGCCCCGCGCGCCTCCGTTTCCGCGTCGCGCGGTCCCCGCCGGGAATTGTAGTCCGGCGTGCGCTCCCTAGCGGGCGGAGGTGCGGACTACAGCTCCCGGGGTACAGCGCGGCCGCGCCTGCGCAGTGCGGCGGCCTCGGGCTGGGGGAGCTGAAGGCTCCTGAGGGGTCAGAGGGGCTGGAGCGGGAACGGGTTTGGAACGGGTCTGGAACGGGCTCCTGAGGGGCTGGAACGGGTCTGGAAGGGGTCCTGAGGGGCTGGAGTGGGCTCCTGAGGGGCTCAAACGGGCGCCCGAGGGGCTGGGGGCGCCGAGGGCAGCAGGAGGGTCCTGAGGGGGTGTCAGTCGCTGGGACGCCCCCGTTCCCACCAGCCGGTGCCCTTCTCTCCCGCAGGCCATGAGCGGCGCAGCGGGCTCGGAGCGGCCGGAGGAGCGGCAGCGCGTTGTGCCCCCGGCAAGTCCCGTCCCGAGCGTGTCCGGCCGGAGCCCCTGCAGCCGAGACCGCGGGACCCCCCACCTCAGGGGCCGGCCCCCCTCTTCCCCCCATTGCTCCATTTCTACCGTTACAAGCACATAAAATCCTCCTGAGGGTGCAGACCCTCCCTGAAGGGGCCTGAGCCGCCGGCCCGGGGGCACGGGGGCTGTTCCCTGGGGGGCAAGCTTGGGATCGGGGGTGGGCCGGAGTTTGGGGTCTGCCGCGGGGGTGACGCTGTGTTTGTTCCCTCTGTCCCCCTCAGATTCCAGCTCTGGGGCAGGGAGGTGTCCTGCAGGAGCTGGTGCTCGCAGAGGGGCAGCCCCCAGAGCCTGGTGAGCTTTTCCTGCTTCCCGTGGATCGGTCCTGGCGTTTCCTGGTGGGAAAGTCACCTGCGAGCCCCCAGGGATCAGGCAGGGGCGGTGTCTTGGTCAAATCCGTCTGGTCCCAGATCATTCCCCTAACTCACAAAAGACAAGCCTTGTGGGGTGGCACCGGTTGGGATTTTATTTGGAAAAGAGGAAACACAGCCCCAGGGTGTACTGAGCGGGGCTGGGAGCAGCCCCCCACTCCGTGCCTGCCCCCCAGTTCTGACTCCGGCACCCCTTCCCTCGCGCAGGGATCAGCGAGGAGCAGCGCCAGGCCCAGGAGGAGTGGGAGGCTCTGGAAGAGATCCAGTCAGGTACTGGGACTAACTGGGAAGGGGGAAAGGAGCCGCGGACGGGTGAGGGCGAAGCGGGGGCGTTATTTGGGATGGAGGGGAGGGAGGGGGCGGGAGGTTCCTTTTTCCCCTTGTGCCCCACGGCTTCCTTCTCCTGGAACCGGGGTTAATTCGGGGTGAAACCAGGGCTCCGTGGAGGTCTGACCCGCTCCCTGCCTCCCTGCAGGGTTGGGGGGCACCTCGGGCGCGGCCCCCCCTCCGATTTCCTTCACTGAGGCGCTGCAGCACTTCCAGAGCGCGGAGCTCCCTTCGAGCCGGGTACGGCCGGGCTCCGGCTCCGC
>NW_005054674.1:43132-47724 GCF_000277835.1 Geospiza fortis | reverse complement strand
AGCTGGCGCTGGCCATGGCACAGTGTGAGTGGCCCCGGCGTGCCCTCGGTGCCCCGCTGGATCCCATCCCTGCTCCCCGCGGCACAGCCCTGGCTCCGCCGCCCTCCTGCCCCTCAGTCTGGGGGGAGTGGGGTGGGAATCACCCGCACCCTTGGCATGAGGGGGGCACACGCACATGGGAACCCTGCGCCTGTGGGTCCGGGGGGGGAGTGGCCTTTTCTGGGCAACGAAGGGGTTTCTAACGTGCCAAGCTGTGCTTTTTAGGTGCTGTGAGGGTGAGGGTTTGGTTTTAGGCACTGAGGGACATTTTCTGGCTTTTTCAGGGTGTTGAGGGGTGAGTTTGGGGTCTTTTGAGCGCCAAGAGGCATCTTTTGGGTGCTGAGGGGTATTTTTGAGAAACGGGGCATTTTTAGGGTTCCATGGGGCATGGGTTTGGCTGCTGAGGGTTTTACAGTGCCAAGGGGCGTTTTCAGGTAACAAGGGGGCTTTTTGGAGGATGTTTTTTCAGGCACCAAGGAGCATTTCTGGGGCCAAGGGGTGTTGTTGGGGCACTGAGGGGTTGGTCACAGCTGCCAGGGGTGTTGTGAGCAGCCAGGTGCTGGCTCCCTCCCTGCAGGTGCCCTGGATGACTCGGAGCGGGTGCACATGCGGATCCTGCAGACCATCTACCGGCAGCTGACGCGCTCCAGGCTGGGCTGCCCGCGCTACGGGGCACACTGGGAGGAGCTGGGCTTCCAGGGTAGGGCAGGGAGCACCCCTCTGCCTGGGGACATCCCCAGAATCCATCCAGACCTCCCCTGGAACCTCCCTGTTCCATCCCAGCTCCCTCGGGCACTCCTGTGCTCCAGAGCCAGCCCCACTGGCCTCCCTTGGGCATGTTTCAGCACCTCAGTGTCCTTCTTGGACCCAAAAATGATCCCAGGCTTTGATCACCCCGATCCTCCCACTCCTGTCCATAGCCCTACAAAATTCCCCGGGGCACTCTCAGTCCCTTTGGAGACTCTCCCCATAGGAGAATTAAACAAAACTGGCCCCAGTACGACATCTGGTGTGGTTGGCTGGGTCATCCCAGTACCACGTTCCTAAAAAAGCTGGTAATTCCTGGAGAGGAGTGGGAGTGGTGGGGTGGGGCAGGGGCTGGTTAATGCCCACATGAGCGAGGTGGTGGCCCCATCAGGGAAATGCCCTGCAAGCTTTTCCCAGGGAAGGGGGATCCCAGCATTGCTGGACTCTGGAAGTGCAGTGGCAGGGGGTACAGGGAATAAACACCCCACGGAGGTGGGGAGGGGGCAGGGGGTGATCCAGGCTGTCTCTCACCCTCCCAGGTGCGGATCCTGGCACTGACCTGCGTGGGACAGGAATGCTGGGGCTGATGCAGATCCTGTTCTTTGTCCTGGATTCCCGGATGCTGCCGCTGGCACGGGAGATCTTCCAGCTCTCCCAGCATGAAACCCAGGCATGACCTTCCCCTCCTCCCTGCCAGGGGGTCTCCCTTGGAATTCCCCATGCTCTGGGAAGCAGAATAACCAAAACCTTCTCTTCTGAGATTTTTGGGGTGCTGAACCACCTTGTCCTCATGAGGGGAGGAAGGTGGTGCCCAAGAGCCCCGATCCAGGCTGGGGCAGAGCTGTCTTTATGTTGGGAATGGGATTTTAGGGATTTGATACTGGCTTGGAGCAGGTTAAACAGTCTGGAGAGTTGGGCAACGGGAAAATGGGAACGAGTAGAGACATTTTAGTCTGGGTTTAAGCCTGGGTACAAGATAGGCTCAGCCTTCAGCACCCGTCCAAGCCTGGGCCTGTAGGGCTGTTAGCCCAGTGCGTGCATCCCATGGATCTGTCCCGTGGATTTGTGGATGCATGGATGCAGTGTCAAAGGGCCAGAGGGGAGGAGGGTTTTCCAGCTGAGTTCCATAATGCTGGGATTGTGGTTGTTTTCCAGAATTTTCCCTTCTGCATCATGTCTGTGAACATCACCCGGATCGTCATCCAGGCGCTGCAGGAGGAGCGGCTCTCGCGGTGAGCGGGGTGGGTTTGGGCTCTCAAGCTGCATCCCAGGCTGTTCCCCTGCCCAGCAGGGGACTGAGCCCTCTCCTGCTGTAATAATAATCAGAGGGGACTCAGTTTCCTCATGCAGAAAAGCCAATTCTTTATTCACATAACTCATTTTATCCAGTTTTCACATACCTCTCATGTAACTCCAGTTGGCTGGTGGTTTTCTTGCTAATCAATTAATTGGTTAAAAAGTGCCTGTGTGTGTAAGACTCTCTCCATCTACAAGTGTTCACATATTTCCTTAGTGGATTCTCATGGGACAGATCAATTTTAATGGAAGTGTAGATTTCTATTTTTCTCCAAGAATAGGTGTCCATGTTAACAGACTTTTCACTCCCAACACTGTTCCGCATGGGAACTTCCAACCTATTGCTAGCTTAGCTAGACCAGCAGGGCCTAAACCCCGTTTTTAATGACTTTTACAGTAGTTTGAGTTGTCAGTAATGTCTGTGCTGCCCCTGCAGGGAGTGCAACCGGCGGCAGCAGGTGATCGGGGTGCTCAACGACCTCTACGCCGCCGCCTTCCTGCGCCTCTCGCGCCTCTGGGAGCAGCAGCACGGCACCGTGGCCAACGCTGGCTTCTTCCTCAAGGGTTTGTCTTCACAGCTGCTCCTTCCCCTGCCCACTGACACGGGGGAGTCCAAACATTCCCTGTTTAATCCCCACACTGAGGTTTTTGCACTGTTTTTCCCTATCCCAGGGGTGTTTTTCCTCACATTTTCCACGCCAGGGGGATGCTCAAGGTGGGGGACATGTGGGGACATTCCCTGCTCCACAGGCAGGGAGCCATAGCTCAGCCCCTGTCCATCAATTACTTACTCCAGAGAGGAATGCTGTCAGTGGGAGCAGTGTATCCCTCAGAAATCAGGGTCCAGCTGGCGCTGCTGGGCTCCAGCTCCACCCCATCTTCCCTGCACTGCAATTTTAGGGTGCTCAGGCTGGCACTCTGCTCCCTCATCCCAAGGAAAGCACGAGCCTGCCCTTTACCAAGGGAAAATGTCAGGAGATCAGATGTATTGGACCCTTGACCCCATCCAGGTCTGCTCCCCTCAACCTTTTCCCCCTCTGGCCTTTCCAGAGCTGGAATTATCCACCAAAAAGAAGCCAAGGCAGCTGCTGAAATCCCTGGAAGCCTACCTGAGCCGTGGCCTTCGGCCTCCCTCCCCTCCCTCCTCCCAGATCCACTTCACCAGCATTTGTGACCCTGGGGTGGAGCTGGAGGGAGATTCCTGACTGCTCTGACGCGGACTGGGACCTGCACAGGGAATTGTGCTGGTGGATCAGCCCTTGGAGGGACACACACGGGTGTTCCCCTGGTTTGGGGGCGCGGGAAGGGCCAGGAGAGGTCACAGAGCCGGGATTTTGCCTGCTCCAGGTGGAATTTTCTGGAAGCAAAGGAGGAGGAGGTGGTAGAACAGGGGATTCCATGAGCCTGGCATTGGGATAGTCCCTGTCCCCACCCCAAATCTGGGGTCCCACCTGGGTCCTGACCCTCCCCAGGTGGAGCTGAAGGTGGTGCTGGGTTCCTGGGTCCCATCCCAGCCCCATCAGTGCCTGGAATGGGTAACCCCCACTTTGGGGGCTGTGTCAGACCCCCAGGGTCACTGTGGGCTGTCAGCACCCAAAAAAGTTATTAAAGGGGGAGACGAGGGATCTGGTGGGAAAAAGAGTTTTGGATTTGCCACTGGGCTCTGTGTCTGGGGGAAGGAAAGGTGAGCTGGGGTGCCCAGAGTCCACTTTGGGGTGAAAAAGGTGCTCTGGAGGAGAGAAACGAGGGTTGAGAGCTCCAAGGGTTATTCCCTCTGTGAACTCAGGGCCAGTGCTTGGGAATGTCCCCAGCCCCTAAAAATGGGGAAAAGCAGCCCCCAAAGCCCAAATCTGGAGAGAAGTGAGGGGTTTGGAGAAGTGGGAGCTGAGGGAGAGGGGAACGTTGTGGCCCCAGCTCCCCTGAGAGGGTGATGGTTCCTGGGGGCTGGGAATGCTCCTGGATGGAAAAAAAATAAAATAAATGGAGAAAAAGCACCCTGGAGTTGGGGTTTGTTGCGTTGATCTTGAATTATTGTGGAAATTGGAGGGGGAATCCCTTTCATGTGTTTTGGGGGAACAAAGATGTGGTGGGGTTCGGGACAGTTTTGCACCTGTGGGAACACATTTGGGAGTGGTATCTGAGATCTGGGATAAGGGGGGGATAGAAAAGATGAGAGAAAAGGTAAAAGGATGTTTAAAAGGAGAATAAAACCAAATAGACAAGAAAAAAGGAGGGAAAACAAAGAAATAGAAAGGACAAGGAAAAAAGGAGGAAGAAAAAGATGTGGTGGGGTTCGGGACAGTTTTGCACCTGTGGGAACACATTTGGGAGTGGTATCTGAGATCTGGGATAAGGGGGGGATAGAAAAGATGAGAGAAAAGGTAAAAGGATGTTTAAAAGGAGAATAAAACCAAATAGACAAGAAAAAAGGAGGGAAAACAAAGAAATAGAAAGGACAAGGAAAAAAGGAGGAAGAAAAAGATGAGGAAGAAAGAAGTTTGAAGGGAAAG
>NW_005054674.1:39608-42609 GCF_000277835.1 Geospiza fortis | reverse complement strand
GGCCTGGCTGGCTGGGAGGGTGGGCAGGGGCAAATCCTCAAACCCTGCAGGGGATGTGGGGTGTGAGGAGTCAGTGTGGGGTGAGTAACCCCCCAAATCCTGTAGGGAAGGTGGGGCATGTAACCCTTCAGATCCTGTAGGGAATCTGGGGTGTGTAACCCCCCAAATTCCCTCTAGGCAATGTGGCGTGTGAGGGATCAGTGTGGGGTGTGTAACCTCCTCAATCATCCCCAATTCCATAAGAATTTGTTTGTGTCTGCAGGATTTTTCCCAGGACTCTTGAGCACCAGTGTCTCTTCTCCCCAGTTTGGGGGTGACCTCCCAGGCATGACACCCCCCAGGGTATGTGACACCACAGGGACCCCCTGTGCCCCTTGTGAATCCCCTCCAAATCATACCAGGGTCTCCTCATTTTCCCCCTTCTTGTCCTCTCTCCCAGCTACATTTTAAACCAAATTTGCTTTTTTTTTTCCTCTCCTTATTTTTTAAGGAAATAGAATTTGTTAGCCCCACCCATCAGAAAGAGAAGGGGGATCCCGATTTGGGAGCCAAGGAATTGGAACCCCAGTGTTCCAGGGTACCCCTTGACTCTGGAGGTGGGGATGCAAAGGGCTGATGAGGGGTTTGGGGTCTCCCCAGATACCCCTGAGCCCCCTCAGGCCCATATTTCCCAGCTGATCCCACTGGATCTGTGTCTATGAGGGAGGGAAAACCCAGTGCCAGGGCGCTGATCCCCCAAAGCCAGGTTAATTCCCCTGCGTCCAGGTTGATCCAGTCCACACAGTCACTAAAGAAGTTCCACCAGCTTGTCCCAGCTAAAATTCCTTTATTATTTCCATTACTCATCAACCCCCCCCATCACAAGCACATTTTGGGGTGCATCCTCCCACATTTGGCATTCCCAGGTGCCCTTTCCCATTTTCCTTCCCCCGCGCAGATCCAGACGTGGCTCAGCCCCTCGTGCCCCAAGCTGGACGTGTTCATCCCCTTCCTGGGCAAGTACCACCGGCCGGTTTCGGGGCGCTGCTGCCAGACCTGCACCCCCAGGAGCTGGGTAGGAGAGTTTGGGGTCCCGGGGTGCCGGGGTCTGCTCCTGCCGGGGTTTATTCCTGTTTTTTCCCTGCCAGGATGGATTCTACCCCGAGGAGCTGGCGGCTCTGGGGTTCCGCGACGCCAGCCGCCTGACGGAGGCGGACACGCGGTGAGCAGCGAGGAGCTCTGTGTCCTGCACAAACACTTCTTCCCCCCACGTTTCACCAAAGTCGAGCTCGTTAATCGGTTTTGGGAGGCTGGAAGTGGCGGCTCCGGGGGTTTGGGCTGTGCTGCAGTCGTGGGATTGGGGGTTTGGGGTCGTGGCTTTATTTGGAGTCTTGGTGGGAAGAACAGGGAGGTGGAGGGTTGTTCGCTCTGACTCGCAGGGAAAAGGGAAAACAGGCACTTCCCCCGGAAGGAAAAATACCAGGAAAGGCAAAATTGTGGTTATCCCCCCTTTTCCTCTAGGCAAGAGCCATTTCCAGGTATTTTCATTTTTGAGGTGCCAGATTGCTTTAGCTCCACTCCCCTTTAGGAAGTAACCCCTGGATTATCCATTTTTTGCTTTTCTCCTTCCCAGATCAGGTCATTATCCTCCATTCTGTTCCAAATGTTCTCAGCTTCAGCTTTGGAACGTTTGGAGGAATCCATTGGGATCACAGGGAATGCAGTTCCCCTGTCCCACTCCAGCACGCTCTGGGATGTCCCAGAGCTCCCTCCCACCCTGCCCTCAGCGCACATTTGGGGATAGATTGGGAAATTTCCGTGATTTGGGAAATCTGGTTTGAATCCCAGTTTTCCTTCCTGCTGGGCACCATGAAGCATCAATTCACCAGTGCCTCAACATTTCCAGCTGTGAAATGGGGAGAAATGCCCTGAATCTGGCAGAGAGGCAGGCTGGGGGGGCTCTGATGCCCAGGCTGTCACCGTGTGTCCCCTGCAGGTTCCGGGGCTGGCTGGTCAGGAGGGTCTGTGGCTTCCTCGCCGCCTGGGAGTGGGAAATTCCAGCAGAGAGCCCCGGGGAGCTCCTGGAGCGGATCTGCAGCAGCACGAGGTGGGTGGGGGCAGCTGGGGCCGCCCCCCAGTCCTGGGGATCCTTCTGGAGCCCAGCCAGGCTCTCTGCACCCCAACACGTGGATGCTGGGTGCTCCCCCTGGCTGCCCTGCTCTCCCCAGGGTGCAGGATGCTGCCTCCAGCCCGGAGCCTGGCCCCAGAGGGGATGAGGGGTCCCAGCGGTGCTGCAAGGAGGAGATCTGCCAGATCCTGGGGGAAATCCAGGCCCCACTGTCCCCCCTGCTGCTGAGGTCAGGGGGCTTGAGGGGAAATGCTCTGGGGGATGGATGCAGATCCTTCTGGGGGGTGCACATGGATCCTTGGGTGGTTCCTGGGATCCTTCTGGGGGATGTGCTGGCATATTTCAGGAGATGTTTTGGGATTCTTTGGCTGGCTGCCCTCAGGGTCCTCTCTAGCTCCTGGAGCCGTTCCCCCAATTCCTTCTGAGGAACTGGAGTGGGAAAAATCCAAACCCCACAGGAGGGATGGAAGCAGAGAAAACTTTCCTTTTCCCTTTCCCATCCCATCACTGACAGCTGGGGATTTGGGGCCTTATTGCCTGTCTGACCCAGTGGGAATAAAGAGTACTTTTGAGCTGTTAAAGGGCAGGTATTCCCCTGGGAATAAGAGCATTTGGGGATCCCAAAGTGGGACAGGAAGATGGAGGGAATGCAGGATTCCCAGTGGCAGCTCTGGTTGCCAGTGGAAAGGAGGATGTCTCATCACACCCAACCTTTGACGTGTGATAAAAGTGGGAGTTTTGAGCAGGGATTTTGGGGTTTTGGGGCAGCCCTGTCCCTGGCAGAGTTCCTCATTGCCATTTTTCCCGCAGGCTGTGCCACTGGCTGCTCCCCAAGCTCCTGACCCGCGTGTTCCTGGGCGTGCAGCTGCACCGGGGGCAGCTGGAGATGGTGCT
>NW_005054674.1:39196-39597 GCF_000277835.1 Geospiza fortis | reverse complement strand
ACGGGCCCCTGCTCTCCTTCCCCATGCTGTCCCAGGGCGTGGGGCTGCCCAGGGTGGCCGTGAGCACCGGGACCAGCCCTCGCCTGAGGTAAGGCAGCACCAGGGATGCTCCCAGAGGATCCAGGGCCATGCAGGGGTGCCCACGGTGTCCTGCCCTCACCAGGTCCCTGCTCCAACGCCTGGGAGGGATTTTCCTGCCTTCAGGAATGGCCCCGACATGGAGTGAGCGGGATGAGGGGCTCCCCGGGGCCGTGCTGGACGCGGTAGGTGCTGAAAAATCCCCCTGGAGCCCTCGGGGAGGTGCTGGCCGCTCCCAGTAGCCCCGGTGTGTCCCCAGTACGTGCAGGAGGTGCTGCGGAGCCGCCAGCCGCTGGTGCTGTTCCTGGAGGAGCCGTCGGCGT
>NW_005054674.1:35684-38871 GCF_000277835.1 Geospiza fortis | reverse complement strand
GCCCCTGGGGCTGGGCTCGTGTCTGCGGGCAGCGTTCCGGGCCCTGTGCTGCCAGCGCCGTGGCTGTGCCCAGGTGGATTTCTCTCAGCCCTTCTCCTTACGGGTACGCCAGCTGTGGATCCATCCCCTGCATCCACCCTGCACTGGGACACCCTTCCTGGGGTGTTGCTGGGCTTTGGGCTGCCCGGGGGGAGCTGGAATCCATCCTGGGGATGTCTCTGCTGCTCCCAGCCCTGGGGATCCAGGGTGAGCTCCTGGTGCTGAGGGCTGTGAGCACCCACAGGCTGCTTCACCCTCATCCCCAGGAATTTCTGGACAACAACCTGGTGGGGCCCATCCTCAGAGGGAGTCCCCCGGCGCAGCTGCTGCTTCCCACCATCCTGGGCAGGCGGTGAGGAGCTGAGCCCCTTGGGGGGCAGCGTTCCCCTTTGCCCTGGCATCTCTGCCCCCAGCCCTCTCCTCACCCCTCTCATCCCGACTTCCCAGCGCACTGGATGTGGGGAGCGTGGGGAATTCGGGTCCCACTCTGGGGACTGAAGAGGAGATTCTGGTGACGGCGCTGGGGCTGCACGCGCTGAGCGGTGAGGGGGGGGTCCCTGCGTCCCTTGGGATGGCATTCTCTGCTCAGGAATGGGGGGTAGGTAAATCCCCCCTGGACAACGAGTGCTCCTGTCCCGCTGCAGATTCCAGAGCCTGCTCTGCTGTCACGGCCGTGGGGATCACCGCAGCCCTGCTGCTGCACAGGCACCAGGAGGTGGGAGAAGGGTTTGGGTTCCACGCTCCCTGCCCCCAGAGCAGCATTCCCAGCGGGAATCCCCTGTGTCCCCAGGTGGTGCTGCTGCCCCGGCTGATGTGGGATTTCTCGGAGCTGCTGGAGCAGCTGCTGCTGCGGGGCCGGGCCGTGGGCTTCTCGGGGCAGCTGCGGGCGCTGCTGGGGCACAGCCTGCACCTGCTGCAGCCCCTGCTGCAGCCCCCCCTGCGCCTGCTGCAGCCCCCCCAGGCCTCGGCCCGGGCGCGGCTGGGACGCCTGGCAGGGGGGGTCCGGCACCAGCTGGCCGGGGAGGCCGTGGGCGGTGAGTGGGGACAGCGGCGGCACCAGGGAGCAGGGATGTGTGAGAATGGGTGACACCGGGGCCCAGGGGCACTGGGGGAATGGGTGACACCGGGAAGGGGTGGTGGCTGCAGGCTGGAGAACAGCCAGGGGTGTTTATATTGTCAGTGACATTGGGATTTGGGACAGCAGGGAGATGGTGACATGGGGGATTCAGTGCCCCCAGGGTAAGGGGCACTGGGGAAATTGGGCATGCGGGGGATTATTGACCCTGGGCAGTGGGGATGCCAGGGGTCACGGGCACTGGGGTATTCGGTGACTCTGCAGCTGGTGACAGCCCTGTCCCCTCAGCCTGTGCCATCCGTGCCCTGCTGCTGGAGGTGCTGCCCATCCTGGGGCCGCCCTCCAGCCTCACCACACGGGGCTGGCCTGTCACCCCCAGCCCAGCTGGGGACACCGGGCTGGCCTGTCACCCCTGCGCTGTGTCCCCAGCCCTGCCGGCCTCCCGACTGCCACAGCCTGGACATCCTGGACAAGCTCATCCTTGGGGGGCTGCTGGAGGAGGAGGAGGTGGGTGACCCCCCCCAGAGCCCCTCCTGGGGCACAGGGGCAGGGTGGGTGGCACTGCTGTCCCCACAGGCAGAGGGCGAGCGCTGGGGCTGTGACGTGGCCCCGCGGCACCTCGGGCGGGGACAGTCCCTGGGCTTCTTCACGGATGACAGCGACAGCGACGGCGAGCACGGCGTCCCCAAGCAGTGCTACAAGGTACTGGGGGTGCCCCACTGCCCCCGGGGCTGGGGGGAGCGCGGTGTCCCCCAAACCTGGCCGTGTACCCCCCCACAGCTCCAAGAGCCCCAGGGCTTCCCCGGCTTCCTCCTCTTCCTCTGCCGCCTGCTGAGCCCCGTGCTGCTGACCTACGGCCGCGCCGTGGAGTTCCTGCAGAGACCCCCCTGGCCCCAGCCCGGTAGGACCCCCCCAGCCTGGGGAAGCCCCTGGGACTCCCTGGGGACACTGAGGCACGGCTGCAGCCCCAGAGGTGGGATCTGACCCCCCTCCCCACTGCAGAGCAGGACTACGTGGAGGCACTGCTGGAATTCCTGGCCGAGGATGAGGATGGTGAGTCACAGTGGGGGGGTCTTGCTTCAGTGACCCCCGAGCCAGGCTGAGGGTCCTTGAGGTGCATTTGGGGGTTCCCCGGGGGTCTCTCTCCCCACAGGGTACCCCGACAGGAGCCTGGCCCTGAGCTCCCTGCAGAGTTTCAAGGACATGGGGGTAAGCACAGCTCCCCCAGCCCCCTCTCCAGCTTTTTGCTGCCCCCTCCCTCCCCTCCTGACCTCGCTGCCCCCCCCAGGTGCTGGAGGAGCTGCAGACCCCCACGGGACCCGCCCTGCAGCTCTCCCAGCCCTTCCAGTCTGCTTCCAGCCGGGAGAGGCTGGCAGCCTTCATCCAGCAGTTCACCCAGCTGTAGCCCCCAGACCCATAAACAGGGCACAGAGAGCAGAGGCTCGTGGATTTATTGACCCCCCTGGGGGAGGTGGGTCCTGGGGCTCCTCTCCACCGTCACACCACCCTGTTGCAGATGGTGCCCAGCTCCTCAATCTCACACTGCACCTCGTCACCGGGCTGCAAGGGAGGGGCGCGGTGGCACCTGTCCCCACTGGGGTCCCCGTGTCCCCCCCGAGCCCCCAGTTCCCCTCACCTTCAGGAAAACGGGCGGTTGGCGAAAGAGCCCCACTCCCGCGGGGGTCCCCGTCAGCAGGACGTCCCCAGGGACCAGTGTCACAAACCTGGGGGCACAGGGGCTGTCAGCCACGGCCCCCGGGGCTCTGGGGGTGCCCAGGGCCCCCCGTTCCTACCGGGACACCCAGGCCACGAGGGCGGGCACCCCGAAGATGAGGTGCCGGGTGTTGCTGTCCTGCATGCGCTGCCCGTTGACGCTGCAGCGGATCCAGAGGTTGTGCACATCTGCAGGGGACACGGGGGACATGGGGACAGGGCCACCGTGCCCCCACCGTGGGAGGAAACACGGGGCTGCGCTGGCTGAGAAAGGGTCACGGTCCCGGTGTCCCTGTCGCACCTGGCACCGCCTCCCTGGTGACAATGGCCGGCCCCAGGGGACAGAAGGTGTCGAAGGTT
>NW_005054674.1:34282-34871 GCF_000277835.1 Geospiza fortis | reverse complement strand
TGGTCGGGGTAGTGGAGCCCCACGCAGATCACCTTCTGCGGGCCCCCCACGGGCGCCAGCAGCCGCGCAGCCCCCCGGGGCACGCGGTGCTGCCCCGAGCGCAGTGCCCTGCGGGGACACGGCGCACGGGGGGCGCTTGGGGCACCCCCCGATCGGGGACGCGCTCCTGGGGCTCTCCAGGAGGGTCAGCGGTGTTTTAGGGACTCTGCTTCGGGCCCCGCGTTGGGGTCCGGCTCTCTTGGAGGTCACACATCATGGGGGTCACCCATGGTTTCAAATTCCCACCCCTTTGGGGGGCCGGCTGTTGGGGTGGCCCACTGTGGGGTCATCCGGAGCAGCAGGCAGATTTGGGTGGTCCCTCCTGGGGGGATCCATGAGGACACCCCCGTTTTGGGGCTCCCTCTCCTTTTGGGGGCTCCCGCACCGCTGGGGGTCCCCGTTGGCCTCACGCACCTCTGGGCGAGCTCCAGCCCGCGGGGGCCGATCTCCAGGAATTCCCGCATGGACCGGGGCAGCTCCGGCTCGGCCGCGCTCAGATCCACCAGGTCCCCCCCGGGCGCCTCCTCCAGGCCGAGCCGGGGGCCCCCGC
>NW_005054674.1:32878-33951 GCF_000277835.1 Geospiza fortis | reverse complement strand
GGACGGGAGTGGGAGTGGGAACAGGAATAGGAGAGGGAACAGGACTGGGACTGGGACTGGGAATGGAAATGGGAGCGGGAGTTGGGACTGGTAGCTGGACAAGGACAGGGACTGGGAGAGGCACTGGAACAGGACTGGGAGCAGGACAGGGACTGGGAATGGGACTGGGAATTGGAGACGGGACCGGGCCACGGGCAGGGCCCGAAAGCAGGACAGGGACCGGGACACTGCGCGTCCCTCCCGTCCCCGTTGACTCCATTTCACCCCCAAATCGTCCCCGTTTGGTTTATTTATAAAATCCCCCTCCCCACGCTGCTGGGGGAGCAGGGGCCGTGCTTTGGGTCGCTGTTTGGGGGCTCCATCTCACGGCTGCCATGTGGACACCCCCCCACACCCGGGGTCCCATCTCGAGGGTCCCCATGTCCCTGGGGTCGGGTTTGTGCTGTCCCTGCACCGCCGGGGGGGATCCGTGTCGAGGGGGCTCAGCCCCCCAAAATGGGTCAGTCTGGGGTGGCAGTGCCGTGCCCGGGGGCTCTGGTGGCAACGTCGTCCTTGTCCTTGTCCTTGTCCTGTCCCGTCTCTGGGAGCCGCATGCTGGACTTCGCCTGCCTCTGGTTCGTCTGAAACAGCAGAAAAGCTCCGGGGGGAGCAGGGTCTAGAGCACGCTGTGGAAGATCTGCATGGAGCTCATGATGTCCTTGTCCTGGGCAGGAGAGAGCAGAGACCCTGTGTTCCCCTCCTCTTGTCGCCCTTTGCCATCTCCCTCCTGTCCCCTCCTGTCCCCAGCATCCCCATTTCCCATCCCAGCCCCAAACCCCGCGCCTCTCCTCCCGTCCCTGCTCTCCTGTCCCACTCCCGCCATGTGCCCCTCTCCCCTGATGCCCCCAGCGCGTCATTCCGGGACAGAAGGAGGATGAGGAGGATGAGGAGGATGAGGATGGCGCCCCCAGAGCCCCCCAAGCCCCTCACCTCCTGGCAGGTGGCCAGGAACTCCTCGAAGGTCACCACGCCGTCCCCGTTCCTGTCCATCTTCTGCAAGGGAGCGGCCGGGGCTCAGCGGGGCGGGGCGGCCC
>NW_005054674.1:30201-31126 GCF_000277835.1 Geospiza fortis | reverse complement strand
CCCGCTCCCCCCAGCCCCAAATCTTCGTCCTTCCCCCCAAATCTTCATCCTTCCCCCCAGACCCTCCCGAGACGACCCCAGACCCAAACCCGGCTCTGCTCCAGGAGGTCCCCGGGCAATGGGGCCGAGCCCTCATTAATTCATTAATTAGCGTTAATTTGGGCTCGGGGAGGGGGGGGTACCTTCGGCAGAGATGGGCTCCAGGATGCCGAACTGCTTGAGCACGGCGATGAAGAGGAGGATGACCACGGCCACGGCGCACAGCTCCATGCCCTGGATGCCCATGGCCCCGGGGGCACCGGGGGCACCGGGGTCCCCCAGCCCTGCGGGGCTTCTGCGGCAGCGCGGGGCGGGTGCTGCCCGTGCCCGTCCTGCCCTCCTCTCCTCCTCTCCTCTCCTCCTCCTCTCCTCCTCCTTCCCTTGGCGCCCTCCCCTCCCCGCGGGTTTTGGGGGGGGCCCCCCGCCGGGAGGGTCCCGCCGGAGCGGCCTCGAAACTGGGGGGGAAAAGGTCCCTGAGTGCCCCCCCGGGCCCGGGGGATCGATGGGATCGATGGGGATGAGTAAGCAGCGCGGGCAGGGGAAACTGAGGCAGGGAGGGCGGGCGGCGGGGCTGTCCCTGCTCCCCGCAGCTGTCCCCACCCCTCGCGGGGTGTCCCGCAGCCCTGGGGACATCGGGCCTGTCCCCTCGGGGTGTCCCTGTCACCTCCAGGGTCCCCCCAAATCCCGAGGTGTCCCATCCCAGGGCCTGGGGGACATTGTCCCTGTCCCCTCCAGGGGCTGCTCCTGTCCCCTCAGTGTCCCTGTCCCCCCTCAGTACCCCTGTCCCCCACACTGTCCCTGTCCCCTCGGGGGTCCCCTCTCCCATCCAAAATCTCAGCCCCGCCCACCGGGACCACCGGGCCCGCACCGGGGGCGGGGCCACACC
>NW_005054674.1:27461-29654 GCF_000277835.1 Geospiza fortis | reverse complement strand
GCTCGGGTTGTTTCAGGGTTCCGGTGCCCTTGGCAGGAGTGGGGTCAGAGGGGTCAGCGGGGAGGAGATCTGGGGGTTCCTGAGGTTTGAGGGGTGGCGGGGTCATCTGGGGGGGATGTTCCAGGTGGGGTGTCCTTGGAGGGCGGCAGGCTCTGGGGCTGGAGTCTCAGATTTGGGGGAGTCTCAGGCACACAGGGTCTCGAGGTGCAGCTGGGGCTGCCAGGTTGGGGTTCGCGGGGCCAGGCTGCCCTCGGGGGGTCTCACAGCCCGGGGTGCCCTGCCCTGCCCCCAGGACCCGTACGGCATGTTCCGGCCCAAGCGCTACGCGGGCACCAAGGAGGATCCCAACCTCGTGCCCTCCGTGTCCAACAAGCGCATCGTGGGCTGCGTCTGTGAGTGCTGCTGGTCCTGTCCGTGTGTCTGTCCATCCCTGTGTCTGTGCGTCTGACCATCCCCGCGTCCATCTGTCCTGTGCTCGTGTCCGTGTGTCCGTCTGTCCCTGTGTCCGTGTGCTTGTCCTTGAACTGTCCATCTATCCGTCCATCCCTGTATCTGTGTGTCTGTCTCTTTCCTGTCTGTGTGTCCATCCTCCCACCCGTGCCTGTCCACGGTATTGATGTGTCCATTCCTGTCTTCCTGTCCGTTTGTCCGTCCCCTTCTGTCCTTGTGCTCCGTCTCACACTGTCCCTGTCCCTCTGTCCCTGTCCCTCTGTCCCTGTCCGTGTGTCCCACGCTGTCCCTGTCCCCCCAGGTGAGGAGGACAACAGCTACGTGGTTTGGTTCTGGCTGCACAAGGGCGAGGCCCAGCGCTGCCCCTCCTGCGGCGCCCACTACAAACTGATCCCCCACGAGCTGCCCCACTGAGGGACCCCAAATCCCCCCAGACTGATCCCCCTCTGAGGGACCCCAAATCCCCCCAGACTGATCCCCCACTGAGGGACCCCCAAATCCCCCCAGACTGATCCCCCACTGGGGGGCTGGGGGCCCCCTCCCTCCCCTCCCTGGGGCTCTGTTGGACCCCCCAAGTCCCCCCATAAAGAGTTTGTGTGGAGAGCCTGGCTCTGTCTGTGCTGGGGGTGTCACCATGGGTGGGGAGGGCTCTGAGGGGGACGCCGTGGTCTAGGGGCAGAATTTGGGGTGGGGGGACCCCGTCTCATTGTCCCTGTGCCCTGGGGACTGGTGGGGGGGACGCACCGAGTGGGTCCCGTGGTGGCTTTGTCCCCTTTGGGCTCCCAAAGGAGCCCCTGAGCGCTGAGGGGGCTGCGTGGGTCCCACACCCTCCTGGGCAGATCAGGGCACCCTCCCTGGGCCGTTTGTCCCCTCAGACATGTGCTGGCTGGTCCCACGGCTGTCACCCACGAGGGTCCCAGGGCGCCTGTCCTGCCGAGCACTGGGGGCTGCATTTCCTGGGGGGGATGGGGGAGAGCCCACCTGGGGCCAGGAGATCCCCAGAGGATCCACGGGAGGTCCCTGAAGGCTCCTGAAGGATCCCAGGTGATCCCAAGTGGTCTCAGGAGGTCGCTGAAGGTTCCCAGGTGATCCCCAAAGACCCTGCGTGGTCCCAGGGTGTCCCTTAGGGGTGGCCGTGGCCCTGACTCAAGGATTCCCCTCGGGCAGCTCACCCCGACCTGGGGTCAGGGAGGGTTCTGGCTGGTCCTGGTGGGTTCTGGCAGGTTCTGGTGGGTTCCAGGAGGTTCTGGAGGGTTCTGCCCTCCAGGCCCAGCTCGGGGCAGAGGTTGGAGTTTGCCTGTCCGAAGTGTGGCCCCAGTGCCACTGACCAGCCATGATGTCATCGATGATGTCATGCTGACTGGCCATGACATCATGCACCCCCGGCTGGAGGGGGCGGAGCTGTGAGCCTCACTGGCCAATGGGGGCTGAGCTAACGGTGAGAGACAGCTGGGGATGGGGCTTTGGACAACACAGGCCAATGGGGTCTGCGGGATGCTGTGATTGACAGCAGGGAAGTGCGGGAATCTGCGCTCAATGAAGGGAGGGGCTGGGGGCGTGGCCTCAATGACCAATAGGAGCGGTTAGCCCCCGTGACTGACAGCCGGAGGGGCGGGGCCCTGGGCCGCGTTGGCCAATAGGAGCCAGCGATGGCCGTGATTGACAGCCGGGCAGCGGAGCGCTGCGCTCAATGGAGGGGAGGGGGCTGCGGGGCGGGGCCCGGGCCCCGCGACCAATGGGAGG
>NW_005054674.1:24985-25882 GCF_000277835.1 Geospiza fortis | reverse complement strand
TTTTTTTTTCCCTTTCCTCCTCTTTCCACGTTTGGTTTTTTTTTTTGGGGGTGGGGGTTATTTTTGGTTTTTTGGGTTTTTTTTCGGGATGCAAACTCCAGGCACCCGAACTGGAACCCGCCCCGAGCTGGCGGCTCCCTGGCAGTTAGGGAAGATTTCCTCGGTTTTGCCGATTTCTGACCGTTTTTCCCCCCCCTCCCCGTTTCCCGCCGGGAAGGGGGAGGCGCCGGCACAAAGCACAAGGAAAAACTCGACGGGGCGAACCATCTTCCCCTTCTCTCCAAATAAGGCGCCTCCGGCCCCGTTTCACCAGGACCCGCCGGAATCCGCCCCTTGGCTTCACCCAAATTGGATTTTCCGGCCCCAAATCCGTGGCCACGCCCGGCCCCGGCACCTTGGGGGTGGATTTTGGAGATTTATTGTTATTTTTTGCCTCCTTTTGTCTTTTTTTGCCCCCCTGGGCCCGGCCCTGGCGCCGCCTGGTCCCTCCAGCCACCTCCTATTAAACACATTTTTCCACTCTCAAATAGTCTTTTTTTTTTTAATTCTTTTTCACTCCCTCGGCTCAGTCCTGCCCTGTACAGAATTCCGGTTTTTCACCCCGTTTTCCCACAACTCTGAACTCCATCGCTCTCATTCCAAAGTTTTGCCTCTTCTTCTCCAACGGTTTCACCACTTCTAGGACTTTTCTTTTTTTTTTTCCTTTTAATCCATTTTTGGGAGCCCAATCAGCTGCCTCCTTAATTTATTACCACGGATCCGGCATCTCCTTCTCTCCATATTTATTGGGAAGTGAGGAACGGCCGCAGACCCCTGGGGGACCCCCCACGCCGCTGTCCTTCTGTCCGTCCGTCCGGCCCCCGGCCCCATCCCGCTGCTCCCGCCGCTCCCCCCGCC
>NW_005054674.1:23605-24777 GCF_000277835.1 Geospiza fortis | reverse complement strand
TATATTCCTTTGGGTTTCTTTCTTTTGGCTGAATTGCGGTGATTTAGCCTTATTTCTACTCTGGGAGAGCGGCGGAATCGCTGCCGGCCCGGCCCAGCTCTGGGGAGCTGGCTAGAAATACATGGAAGAGGAAACAAAAAAAAGGCAAAACCACCTAAATCCAGTAATAAACCCAAAAAAGCAGCTCCTGGCGTTGGCCCAGGGAGCCTTTCCTGGCCAGAGAAGCGCTGGATCCATGGACACAACCTCCCACAGCTCCATTTGGGTGGGAAGAGCAGAGCACGTCGGGGGAAGACAGCAGAAAAAAACAGCCAAAATGAGATAAAATAGGGGAAAAGGGGATTTGAGGTGCCAGCTGGAGCGAGGGGAGCGGCCATGGGGGAGGGGATCTTGGGGGGCAGTTTGGGGTTTTTTTTCTCTTGGAGCCCCCCAGGAGGCGTTGGGTGTTTCCAGGAAAGCGGGACAACGCCGGCATCTCTCCCGAGCCCCCTTCCCATCTCTGTGTGTATAGACATGGCTGTGTGTACATAGCTCAGATTCGGTTGGGTTTTGGGTTGAATTCTGTAGAAAATGGGCAAATTGCTTTTTTTTCTTTTTTTAATTTTTATTTTTAAACCACAAATAGGGGGAAAAATATCCTGAATTCCTGGTACTTCCAGCTTTGCTGCCCCAGAGGGGCTGATGGAGAACGCGATGATGGCTGTACAGACAGAATATTGGAAGTCTTGTACAGCGCCCCAAAACCCACTGGAAATACCCCAAATGGCTGGGTCTGGAGCGGGTGGTGCTTCCAGGGCAAGTTCAAACAGCTTCAGTTCTTTTTGCCCTAAAAAATACAGAAGAAAATTCGGATTCTCCTGCCTTGTTTCCAGGCAATTTGGGGGCAGTGGGGGTTGGCTTGGGGGGCCTCGCCATGGCTCCTCATGTTGGTGAAAAAACCAACCCAGCCCTTCACTGGCCTCTTATAAAAAAAGCAAAATGTGGAAAAAAATCGCAAAAAAACTGGAAAAGATTTTAAAAGAGCAGCTGAGGGAGCACTGGGGGTAGGCAGGGTGGTGCACTGCGGAGCTCAGCAGGTATTCCCAGTCTGGGCTTCGTGGATGCTCCCAGATGTTCCTGCAGGGCGAGGCCCTCGCCCTCCTCGCCCTCCTCATCCTCGCGGAGCCGGTAGA
>NW_005054674.1:22124-23452 GCF_000277835.1 Geospiza fortis | reverse complement strand
CAGCCCAGCCATGGGGCTGGGACAGCAGCGGTGGGGAGAGCACTGCATCCTCCTCCAAGAGCCACGCGCTCCCAGAGTTGGATTCGCTGACAGCTGGGTCCTCCAAGAATGGCATCCTCCGAAAGCTGGATCCTCTGAGTGCCCGATCCTCCTTCGAGAGCTGGATCCTTCAAGAACTGGATCCTCCAAGAGCTGGATCCTCTGAGCACCAGATCCTTCTCTGAGTGCTAGATCCTCCTCCGGGAGCCAGATCCTCCTCCAAGTTGGATCCTCCGAGAGCTGGATCCTCTGAGAGTTGGATCCTCCAAACACTAGACCCTCCTCTTCGAGCTGGGTTCTTCTCCAAGCAGCAGATCCTCCTCGGAGAGTTGGATCCCCTGAGAACTGGATCCCATGAATGTTGGATCCTCCTCCGAGCAGCGGATCCTCCTCGGAGCAGCAGATCCCGGGAGCGCCGCCTCCCTCCCCGAGCGCTCGCCATGACGTCCCTTTGCCGAAAAGAGAAAAAAAAAGAAAGTTTTATTCCTGTTATTTTTTTAATGAAAGAAAAACAAAAACTAAAGCAAACCTGCACTTTAGGCGGCCGGGGGGGCCGGGGCCCCCGTGTCCCTTCCCTGCGGCCGGCGGGGCGGCTCCAGGGGCCGGAGGCAGGTCCTGGGTGTTACCACTAGCGCAGACGAGGCCGACGCGACGAACTCCTCCTGCTCCGAGCACTCCTGACGTAGCAGATTTTTGCAAATGGAGTTTTACAGTCTATATTTAAAGAATTGTATGTTTGTAACAAATAAAGTATGCGGAAAAGTGAATGAAAACCAGCCCAGGCCCGACTTGCTCCTTGGGGGTGCCGTGGGGGGCCATGCAGGGTGGAGCTGGTGGTGAGGGGTGGGGTGGTCACCCTTTGGCATTGCAGGGACGTGCAGGATGTCCTGAAGGCACAAACAGAACGTGGGGTGTCCTGAGGGGATCGCCTGACTCAGGGGAGCTGGGGGTGTGCGGTACCAGCATGGGGGGGAGGGAGGAGGCTTGGCGTGGCGTAGGCATGGTGTGTGACATCTCAGGCTGGTGTGTGCACAGCATAACGTGTGTGTGGGTGTGTGTAAAGTGAGTATACGGCATTGTGCCATCACATGGCTGCCTGCCGTGTGCGTGTGTAAGGCTGGCAGGGTTCGGCGTGGCCCGTGTGTGGTGTGTGTGCCATGGCTCAGGCAGGTGCGTGTGCACAGATGTGAAAGCGTTGCGTGCCATGCACACGCCTGCGTGCCGTGTGTCAAGCGCGTGTGCCATCCCACGGCTGTGCCATCACAGTGCGGTGCCCAGGGCGGTGTGCC
>NW_005054674.1:21053-21525 GCF_000277835.1 Geospiza fortis | reverse complement strand
CAGGCACCTCGGGGAGGGCCTTCGTCATCCTCCTCCTCCTGCTCCTCCTAGCCCGTGCCTGGGCCGCGGTGCAGCCGGGGCAGGGAGGGGGACTGGGGGCCGCCCTGAGCCCCGCGGCAGCTGCAGCGAGGGGCGCGGGCCGCCTCGCCCCTGCCCAGTGCAGGGAAACTGGCACCGGGACGGCCGGGGGGTGGCAGGAACAGGTGCTCAGCTCGCCCCACAGTCAGGTTCCATTCGGCACTGAACGGGGCCCCTCACGAGGAACTGAGGTTTTATTCGCTGTGACATGTTTGCTCGGAAACGGGGCCCTCTTCCCCCCAACTGTGCCGTGAATTTTTGGGCTTTTTGGCCCCAACGCCGACACCAGTGACAGACCCTCCGGCCTCTCGGGGTCCGCCCCAGCCTCCAGTCCGGCCCGGGGGCGGCGGGGTCCGTGTTACCTCACGACCGCTGCCCTCCTCCCTCATCCTAC
>NW_005054674.1:17534-20026 GCF_000277835.1 Geospiza fortis | reverse complement strand
CTGTCAGCCAGGGCGGGCAGGGGGATGTGGGTGACGGGGTTCCGTGGATCGGCAGGGTCCCTGGGGGGGTTCCGCGGGTCAGCGGGAGCGTTCTGTGGTTCCACAGGCGGGTTCTGTGGGTTTGCAGGGGGCTCGGGCGGTTCTGTGCAGCCGCGGGGGTTCTGTCGTTCTCCGAAGATCCACGGGAGAGGTTCTGTGGGTCCGCAGGGGGCTTGGGGGGTTCTGGGGATCCACCGGTGGGTTCGCTGGTGGCTCCGGAGCCGGCGGTGAGGGTCCCGGTCCCTCCGCGGTAATGGCAACGCCGTTGGGTTATGCAACTCCTGCTGCCGCCAAGAACTTGTGCTCGGGGATGTCTGGGAATGTGCGGCACGAGATAAGAAGTTGCTGCTTGCAGGGGTTTTATTCTGTTTTAAGCAATTAGAAGAAAAAAAAAAGTTTGCCTGCCGTGAAGGAGCCAGCGGGTCAGAGCCAGGGAGGGAGGATTTAGGTCGGGAATGTGCTCCCAGCGAGGGGCTGTGGTGGAGAGGAGGGATGGAGATGCCACAAGGATTGTCCCAAGCCGGAGGGTGAGGAGAGAATTGCTGGGGATTGCCCCCTCAGGAGGGAGGAGTCCTGGAACCCTCACTCCCAGCACGAGTGGGAGGGATGATTTCCCATAGGGAGCAGGAGGCACCTGGGCTGGGGGAACTTCCCATCGGGACAAACCTCGGGATTTCCACAGCCAGACCTTTCTTGCTCTTGGTAGTCAACCCCCCTGTGAAAATGTCTCGGGCAGGCAGCTCCGAGCTGGAAAACCTGCTGGGGCAGTGGGAAATTCACAGCTGGCTGATAAAAGCCCGCAGTGGGAACAGCCAGTGCTTTTCCCAACGCTGCTTGTTATTCCTGGGGCAAGGAAATATCCACAAATCCCCCTTGCCTCCCCCTTCCTTTCCCATAAATCTCCATTTCCACCCCTCGAATCCACCCCCAAAACGCCCCCCTTGAGTTCAGCAGTTTGATGCAGCAATGTTTTCTCCTGGTGAAAGTAACTGCTAGGGAGAGGATTTGCTGGGTCCCCCATGGCCTCACCCGGCGCCCTCTGCTTGCTTTAATCACCTCGGGATTAATTAATGCCCCCCTCGTGACTAATTTTTTTTTTCCAATGTTTGAACTGATCCTTGTGTTAACTCCCACCTGGCTGGGATTGGACCCAGAGCTTGGACATTCCCAGATTAACCAGCATCTTATTTTAAGGATTAACGTGCTCCACTTGCTCTCCTGGTGTGTCTGAATCCTTTCAGCTCCCTCTCCATGAGCCAAAATTCCTCCTTTGTAGAGGGGATGGGGATTGTGGGATCAATATATTCTAGAAAAACAGGGATTGTGAATATCCAGGGTGTTTACAGGCTACCTTGTCTTTCTGTGGGCTGGAAAACTTGGTTTTGGGGATTCTTATCCCTGTTTTTTTTACCTGGAGCGGGTTTTGGGTTGCTGACGTCTTTCCCACTGGGAAGGTGCAGCTCCCTCTGCTTTCCTGCGTCACCCAGGGCTCTCACCTTCATTAGGAACAGATCTCATTAGTGATTAATGATGTCATAGGGGCTTCCCATATCCCTGGAATCCGTGGATTTCCTGGCAGCGGATGGGAGAGCCCGTTCTCTCTTCCTTGTTACTCAGCAACTCCCAAACTCTTGGCTTTGGCATTTCCACCCCTCCCAACGTGGTTTTCATTAAATCCACCATTTCTGGGGCTCCTGGTGATTTCCACTCTGGAGTAGGAGGGGAATTGCCCCCGAATCCCACAGGATTCACATTCCCATGTGCAGGAACAGCGCCCTGCCCAGTGTCAGCATGTGGAGAAATCCGATCTGAAAACAAACTGGATTCACAACTCAGCAATGGGATTTTGGGCTGTTTCTCCCTCATTTGGCATTTTCTAGAACATACTGGGAGTAGTGGCAGCACGATGAGACCCCTGGGTGAGGGAGCAGCTGCTGCACCCTGAAAACCTCCCTTGTTTATCCCCTTGAATCTGCGTGGTTCGAGCGGCCCTGAGTTGCCAGGGAACTGCCAGCTTATCCTGCAGCAGGTCCCTCTGGCTTAGAATTAATGAGATTGTTTGGATTCAGGGGCTGATTAGATTAATTAACGGGCCCCTTTCTCCCCCAGGCTGGCGGCAAGGCGGGCAAGGACAGCGGCAAGGCCAAGGCCAAGGCCGTGTCACGCTCCCAGAGGGCCGGGCTGCAGGTATGCTCAGGGTGCTGGGCACCCCCACGCCTCTGCTTTGGGGTCAGAACTGCGTGTTTTGGCACTGGGAGGGCTATGGAGCCATGGGGGGCTTGCAGGGGGGGTTTGCTGTCACGGGGGACACAGGGGATGGGAGGAGTAATTGGGAGAAGTATGATATTATTATATTTTGTTATAACATTTTATATTATAATATTTCATGTTATAATAGTTTATGTATTTTTATAGCCTAATATTTATAATATAACATTTCCATATTCTATTAT
>NW_005054674.1:15745-17109 GCF_000277835.1 Geospiza fortis | reverse complement strand
ACGGGCGCGTGGGAGCCACGGCGGCCGTGTACAGCGCGGCCATCCTCGAGTACCTGACCGCTGAGGTAGGGCCCCCTTCCTCTGCAGCCCCCGCAGCCCCCTGCCCCGGGCATTCCCACCCACTCCCGCCCTCCTGCAGGTGCTGGAGCTGGCCGGGAACGCGTCCAAGGATCTCAAAGTGAAGCGGATCACGCCCCGGCACCTGCAGCTGGCCATCCGCGGCGATGAGGAGCTCGACTCGCTGATCAAAGCCACCATCGCCGGAGGAGGTGGGCCTGGCTCCCTGCTCCTCCTGGGGGGGACTGGGGCAGGGAGAGAACGGGGGAAACCAGACAGGGATTGGGGCAAGGAGGGGACGTGGGGACAAGGATTGTGGCAAGGAGGGGAATTTGACAGGAATTTGGCATAAGCACCCGGGCTTGCTGCTTCCCTCGATTCACACTGAGGGGGATCCGCCTGACATTCACAAAATGGGGAATTGAGGTTTTTTTGCAGTTCTTGGGAATTCTGCAGGTGGCTTCACAGGATTTCTCCCCTCCTCTCTGCAGGTGTCATTCCCCACATCCACAAGTCTCTGATTGGAAAGAAGGGACAGCAGAAAACGGCGTAGAGGGAGCGCAGCACCAGATCCCCCCGTCATCGTACTGTACCTGGGCACAGGAACATCTCGGGGACACGAGGGATTTTTTTAAGGAATAGTTGAAGGGAAGAGCATAGAGGATTGACTGTAGAGGAAGCATTGGGATGGGTTTAGATTCTGAGTAGGACACACCGTGGGCTGTGGGGCAGCAGCTGGGGGTGGGCGAGGGGCTTGGCTGCCCCCGCGTTTTATACAAAAATGGAACCCATAAACCATTTTTTACAAAAATCCAGACTGTCTCCAGTGGTGGGGTGGGAGGGGGCGTCGGGACCTCCCCGGTACCGGAGAGGGACAAGCACCGCCCACTATGCAAATGTTGGGTGGGTGGGGCATGTCCCAAGGCCCCGCCTCCCGGGAGCACATGGCCGGCTCTGTCCGTCTGTCCTGGCCCAGCACAGGAGTGTTTGTGCGTCCGTCCCGCCCATCTGAACAGTATCTGTGTGTCCGTCCGTCCCCGGGCCGGGGGTGCGAGCGGGCAGCAATTGGGAGTGTGCGTGTTTGTCAGACAGGTCTGGCTGTGTGGGGGCCACATCTCCATCCCTCCGGTCCGTCTGTCCGTCTGCGACTGTCAGGCTGTCAGTCCTGGCTGTCCCTCTGTCCTGCCCACATGGGTCCTGCCCAAGCTCCCCCCGAGCCCCGGATGTAGCAGCTGGATACAGGGGTGCTCCGAGCCGGGCCCGGAGGCGGTGCCGGGGGCAGCCGCAGCCGGGCCGGCGCCCGCGCC
>NW_005054674.1:13505-14598 GCF_000277835.1 Geospiza fortis | reverse complement strand
CCGTGGCCGGCGGTGCCGCCCGGCCGGTGATGAAGTGCCGTAGGTATCTCCGGGGCGGTGGTTGGAGCCCCCCAGGCTCGGTACCGGCCGATGCCGGTCTCTCCCGCTCTTTGTCCTCGCCGTTTCGGGGCACATGACCGTTAATCTGCGGAGGCGGCTGCCAACGCCCAGCGCCCGCTTCTTGGGCACACCCAGAACCCCTAAACCCTCTCAGCTCTGTCCATTCGGGCACCCAGAGCACGCTGAGCAGCCCCCGAACTCTCATCAGCTCCGGATCCCACTCGGGCCCCACAGCGCCCCACAGCTCTGCTCCTTCTGCCTCCAGCACCCCCAACCCCATGGCACAACCTGTGCTTGCTCTGGAGGCTGGGAGATCCGATACCTCCCTCTTTCCCACCAAAAAGCATCCGGGGCATCGTCCTCCCCTCATCCAGCTGGGCGCTGCCTTGTCCTCGCCCAGATCCTGCCCGGAAGGTCGCTGCCAAGGACACCCGCAGTCCTGGGAACACGGGTGGCCCTTGGGACACCCCCCGGGAGCAGGAGGGAGCTGGTGTCTGGTGGGGTATGGCTGGAGCAGCTTTGGCTGGAGGCAGAGCTGCTGGGAGCTGGCGTGCTGCAGATTTGGGAAGCTGGCACACGGGTCTGATCCCCTCAGTGGTGCCACAGGGCTCAGCCTTAGTTGGAGCTGGAGCTTAACTGGGACATGCCTGGAATTCCAGGCTGGGGACAAGGCGAGGGCTGTGTGCACCCTGGGGGGTTCCTGGGTCATGGGGCTCCGATCCCCGTGCTGGAGGCTCCGGAAGGAAGGGCTGTGCTGTGCTGGGCTGTCCCACGCCACCGTGACGCCTCCTGCTCTCCATGTCCCCAGATAAAATCTGCGACCAGATCAGCGATGCTGTCCTGGACGCCCACCTCAAGCAGGACCCCGATGCCAAGGTGGCCTGTGGTGAGTAAGGGCACCAGGGAACAGCCGGTGGGTGACGTGGAAGTGACAACACGCTGACGTCACCCTTGTCCCCGCAGAGACGGTCGCCAAAACCGGGATGATCCTGCTGGCGGGGGAGATCACCCCCCGGGCCAACCTGGCCTACCA
>NW_005054674.1:12276-13468 GCF_000277835.1 Geospiza fortis | reverse complement strand
GGCACATGGGCGACGCCGACTCCTCCAAAGGTGTGTTCCGGGCTGCCACGGCCTCAGCGACAGCTCGGGGTGGCACCAGGCTCACAAGAGCCCCCTTTGTCCCCTCAGGCTTTGACTACAAGACGTGCAACGTGCTGGTGGCCCTGGAGCAGCAGTCCCCGGACATCGCCCAGGGCGTGCACCTGGACCGCAGCGAGGAGGACATTGGTGCTGGTGACCAGGTGAGCCCCGGGGCCGTGGGCTCCCCGTGGCGTGACCGAGGGCCGAGTGTGACCCCCTTGTCCCTGTGCCCCAGGGGCTGATGTTCGGCTACGCCACGGACGAGACGGAGGAGTGCATGCCCCTGACCATCGTCCTGGCACACAAGCTCAACGCCAAGCTGGCCGAGCTGCGCCGCAGCGGAGCCCTGCCCTGGCTGCGCCCCGACTCCAAGACACAGGTGAGGTGTTGGTGGCTCCACAGAGCCCTCGGCAGCCCCGTGTCCCCGCCTGGCCTCTGACTGGTGTGGTGTCCCCACAGGTGACAGTGCAGTACATGCAGGACCGCGGGGCCGTGATCCCCATCCGGGTGCACACCATCGTCATCTCGGTGCAGCACGACGAGGACGTGTGCCTGGATGAGATGCGCGACGCCCTCAAGGAGAAGGTCATCAAGGCCGTGGTGCCCCCCAAGTACCTGGATGATGACACCATCTACCACCTGCAGCCCAGCGGCCGCTTCGTCATCGGCGGGCCCCAGGTGCAGCCCGGGGCACTGTGGGGACAGCAGTGACACTGTGCTGGTGACGGTGGCACAGTGATGGTGTGGTGCTGAGGGCAGGTGACAACATGGTGACAGTGCTGACGTGGTGATGGTGACACTTAGGGTGGCACAGTGGTGGTGAGAATGGCGTACAGGTGGTGTGCTAATGGTGGCAGTGGTACCATGACAGCGCTCACAGAACAGTGATGATGACACTGGTGACAGTGCAGACAGGGTTGTGACGCTGCTGTCCCTGTCCCCCCAGGGTGACGCGGGGCTCACCGGCCGCAAGATCATCGTGGACACGTACGGGGGCTGGGGGGCGCACGGCGGCGGCGCCTTCTCGGGCAAGGACTACACCAAGGTGGATCGCTCGGCCGCCTACGCCGCGCGCTGGGTGGCCAAGTCCCTGGTGAAGGCCGGGCTGTGCCGCAGGGTGCTGGTCCAGGTG
>NW_005054674.1:10516-11684 GCF_000277835.1 Geospiza fortis | reverse complement strand
GGCACATGGGCGACGCCGACTCCTCCAAAGGTGTGTTCCGGGCTGCCACGGCCTCAGCGACAGCTCGGGGTGGCACCAGGCTCACAAGAGCCCCCTTTGTCCCCTCAGGCTTTGACTACAAGACGTGCAACGTGCTGGTGGCCCTGGAGCAGCAGTCCCCGGACATCGCCCAGGGCGTGCACCTGGACCGCAGCGAGGAGGACATTGGTGCTGGTGACCAGGTGAGCCCCGGGGCCGTGGTGTCCCCGTGGCGTGACCGAGGGCCGAGTGTGACCCCCTTGTCCCTGTGCCCCAGGGGCTGATGTTCGGCTACGCCACGGACGAGACGGAGGAGTGCATGCCCCTGACCATCGTCCTGGCACACAAGCTCAACGCCAAGCTGGCCGAGCTGCGCCGCAGCGGAGCCCTGCCCTGGCTGCGCCCCGACTCCAAGACACAGGTGAGGAGTTGGTGGCTCCACAGAGCCCTCGGCAGCCCCGTGTCCCCGCCTGGCCTCTGACTGGTGTGGTGTCCCCACAGGTGACAGTGCAGTACATGCAGGACCGCGGGGCCGTGATCCCCATCCGGGTGCACACCATCGTCATCTCGGTGCAGCACGACGAGGACGTGTGCCTGGATGAGATGCGCGACGCCCTCAAGGAGAAGGTCATCAAGGCCGTGGTGCCCCCCAAGTACCTGGATGATGACACCATCTACCACCTGCAGGGGCCCCAGGTGCAGCCTGGGGCTCTGTGGGGACAGCAG
This sequence comes from Geospiza fortis, assembly GCF_000277835.1. NCBI lineage: Eukaryota > Metazoa > Chordata > Aves > Passeriformes > Thraupidae > Geospiza > Geospiza fortis. Next base: position 10,940 of record NW_005054674.1, on the reverse strand, counting down.
TGACACTGTGCTGGTGACGGTGGCACAGTGATGGTGTGGTGCTGAGGGCAGGTGACAACATGGTGACAGTGCTGACGTGGTGATGGTGACACTTAGGGTGGCACAGTGGTGGTGAGAATGGCGTACAGGTGGTGTGCTAATGGTGGCAGTGGTACCATGACAGCGCTCACAGAACAGTGATGATGACACTGGTGACAGTGCAGACAGGGTTGTGACGCTGCTGTCCCTGTCCCCCCAGGGTGACGCGGGGCTCACCGGCCGCAAGATCATCGTGGACACGTACGGGGGCTGGGGGGCGCACGGCGGCGGCGCCTTCTCGGGCAAGGACTACACCAAGGTGGATCGCTCGGCCGCCTACGCCGCGCGCTGGGTGGCCAAGTCCCTGGTGAAGGCCGGGCTGTGCCGCAGGGTGCTGGTCCAGGTG
>NW_005054674.1:8996-10099 GCF_000277835.1 Geospiza fortis | reverse complement strand
TGCGGAACCCCCGGCCAGGCAGGGAAGGAAGGGGCGAAGGCAGGAGCCCGGGGCAGCCTCACTGAGTCGGGAATTGTGTATTCCAGGGATCTGGATCTGAAGAAGCCCCTCTATCAGAGGACTGCAGCCTATGGCCACTTTGGTAGGGACAGTTTCCCTTGGGAAGTGCCCAAAAAACTAAAATACTAAGGAGAAAAGAGCATTGTTAGGGCTTTTCCCCCCACTCCCGCGGGCGTAGGTTACAGAGAAGCCCGTGGGCTCTGGGGGAAAGAGCTCCCGGCCCCCCCCAGGCTCCCTGGCCCCCCCATTGTCTCTCACCATCGTTTTGGTTGTGTGGGGACCACGTGCCTCTCCTGGAGCCCCCCTTCGTGTCCCCCCAATTCCCTCTAGGTGGTTTTTAACAAATCTCCCTTCACTCCGAGCTGTGAGATGGGGAAAAAGGCCCAAGTGCCCTCTCTCACCCTCCCCGTGCCCCCACAGTCTCACTGTGGCAGGGGCCTCCCCGTTTTGGGTCCCAGCAGTCCTGCTGTGGGGGGATACTCCATTTTATCAGTCCTCTTGTTCCCCAAATTCCACTACATCAGGGGGACCCCCGTTTTGGCTGCCGCCGTCCCTCCCATCCTGCTGCAGGGGGGGACACACAAACCCCCCGTTCTGGCTCCCTGTGTGTCCCCCCACAGTCCCCATTCCACTGGGAGGATTCTCATTCTGGCTCCCCCAGTCCCACTGGTGGGGAAGACACTTCCCATTCCACCTCCCCACCCCCCTGGGACCTCGCTGGTGCTGGGTTTGGTTCTTAACCCTCATTTTTAACTTCTTTTTGTTCCAAAAATGCACATTTTGGGGGGGACACGGTAAAACCAACCCCAAAACCCCCCTGAGGGTTTGGTACCAGAGGAAAACATTTTACTTTTTTTTTTCTTTTTTTTTTTTTTTGGGGTTTTAATCCAAAAGCTGAAGCAACTCCCCAACTGCACAACTCCTCCACCCCCCAACTTTGTCCGGATTTTGGGGGGCAAGGGGGGGCATTTGGCGCTTGATACTTGAAGGTTTGGTGTATTTATTGTGCGCCGAGGCGGGGGCGTGAGTACAGAGAAGCCCCC
>NW_005054674.1:8096-8897 GCF_000277835.1 Geospiza fortis | reverse complement strand
GCAGGGGGGGCTTTCCCTGCCCTTGAGGATAGGTTTTTTTTTGGTTTTTTTTCTTGGTTTTACTATTTTCGGGAGGTTTCGTCCGAATGTTTTAATCCACTGAATCCAAAAATGAACTCAAAAAGAAAAAGAATCTCAATAAAAGCGATGGGTTAGATGGAGCCACCTCGAGTGTGTGGGGGACGCGGGGGCAGCTGAGGGATTTTGGGAACTGAGGCACTGGAGAGGGAGAAACTGGGGTGCAAGGGAAAGTGGGGTTGGGGGAGGAGATGGGGAGAAAATGTGTGTGGGGGAAATAGGGTGGGGAAGCGGAGTACAAGGCAGGAATGAGCATTGGGGCAACAGGTGCGGGGGAAATTGGGGTTTGGGGAGATAATGGGAATGGGAAACAGGTATGGGGGAAACAGATTTGGGGGAATTGGGGTATGGGGGAGATGGGATGGAGGAACCAGGAGGGGGATGTGGCTGAGGGATGGAGGGAAAGGGGCACAGTGGGGAACGCACAGGGCAGGGGGGCGGTTATGGGGAGAATCTGGGGACCGGGGGAAACTGAGGCACGGGAGGATTTCTGGCTTACAAAACTGCATTTATTTGGGGCGTTCAGAGCTCGGGGCCCCTCGGGGCCCCCCCGTCGCTCTCGGGCCGAGCCTCCTCCTCCTCCCCGCGCCAGCTGGCGAAGGCCACCTCCTGTGCCAGGCGCTCTGGGGCAGGGCGGCCCAGCGCCAGGTTCCGCAGGGCGATCAGCGTCATCAGGGCACTGCGGGGACAGCCGTGGGCACCGGGGGGCACTGGGGACGCGAG
>NW_005054674.1:7256-7825 GCF_000277835.1 Geospiza fortis | reverse complement strand
CGGCCGCAGCTCGGGGGGCAGCGGGGCCTGCTCTGGGGGCAGAGGGGCTGCGGGTTGGGGGGGCTGTGATCCCCCCAGCTCAGCCCAGGGATTCTCGGGGTCCCTGTGATCCCCCCAGCTCAGCCCAGGGATTCTGGGGGTCCCCATGATCTCCCCCCCAGTTTGGTGATGGGAACTGGGGCTGTTGCTGTGATCTCCCCACCCCAGTGGCAGGGATGGGCTGTCCCTGTCACCCTCCCAGGCTGTTGCTCACCAGAGAATGAGGTGACTGCAATTTGGGGTCCCTGCTGTCCCCCCAACCCCAGTGACAGTGACTGGGGTCTTCCATGGTCCCCCCAGCCCACTGCTCACCAGGGGCTGAGCTGACTGAGCTTTTGGGTGTGAGGTGATGGGGATTTTGGGGTCCCGGGAAGCAAGGCCTCAAGGATTTTGAGGTTCCCAGGTGTGCGGTGCCAGGGGTGCCCAGGGCTGGGTGTTTGGGGGTCTCAGGGGTGCCCAGCGCTGGGTGTTTGGGGGTCTCACCGGTGCCGTTGCGCACGCGCTCCCGCAGCTCCCGCAGCCGCGTCCGG
>NW_005054674.1:6063-6332 GCF_000277835.1 Geospiza fortis | reverse complement strand
CAGGGGGACCAGGGGGCGCGCACCAGGTCCACTCGGGGGTCCACGAGCCTGGGGGGATGAGGGCTCAAAACCCTGCAGCGCCCCCAGAGCCCTGGGGTGCCCCCAAAGCACTGCTGGAAGCGACAGTGCTCATGGCACCGGGGACTGTAACAGCACACAGGGTCCACAACAGCTGTGGGGACAAGCCACCCCCTTGTGGCACCCCCACGTGTCCCTGTGTTGCCCCAAAGCCTGTGTCCTCCCCGACCTCAGCTGAAAGGAGCAGCAGC
>NW_005054674.1:4944-5889 GCF_000277835.1 Geospiza fortis | reverse complement strand
CTGACGTTGAAGCGCGCCAGCAGCCGGCTCAGGCAGGCCGAGTACTGCTTCAGCATGTCAGCGTGGTCCCGCCAGCGCCGGCTCTGCGTGAACGCCTGCGGAAACGGGGAAACTGAGGCACGGGGCAGCACTGCAGGGCCACTGGGCCATGGGGACACTGAGGGACAGAGAAACAGAGGCACAGGGATAGCAGCATGGCGAGACTGAGGGAGTGAGGGATGAGGAACTGAGGCATGGGGACAGCGGCGTGGGCAAACAGGCACTGAGGGATGGGGGAATGAAGGATGGGGGAAACTGAGGCACGGGGGAATGAGGGATAGGGCAAACTGAGGAAATGAGGGATGGGGGAAATGAGGCATAGGGAAAAACGAGGCTCAGGGGTTCCATGAGTGATAGGGAAACATGGGGAGAAACAGAGGCACAGGGGGAAAACGAGGGATGAAGGAAACTGAGGCCCACGGGGGAAGTCCCCGCGTTTGGGAGCTCTGGGGGTCACTCACCCCTGGTTTGAGGTAGCCCACCTCCCCAGTGAGCCCGTCCCTGTAGGTGATCTTGACATGCTGGTGGAAGCGGGAGTGCACCATCATGTCCCACGAGTAGCCATAGAGCCCGTTGGTCCAGTTGTTGTAGCCCTGGGGGGACATGGGGGGGTCACAGAGCACAGGGCAGTCCCCAGCCCAGGGCACAAGGAGGGGACAGGGCCCCCAACCCCACCACCATTCCCCTTTTACCACCCTAAATCCCCCCAAATGCCCCAGTCCCCTCCCTGTGCCCCCCAAACTCCTCCTCATCCTCCCCAGAGCATCTCCCCGTGCCCACCTGGGTGATGAAGTGCGAGTAGGGCAGGAAGAGCTGCTCCAGCACGTAGAGGATGGTGAAGGCCGCGGCCAGGTGCTGGCGAGGCCGAAGGCCCCCCCGGGCTCTCCTGCCCCCGTAGTGGCAGTC
>NW_005054674.1:3064-3727 GCF_000277835.1 Geospiza fortis | reverse complement strand
AGCTGGGGGGACACAGGGACATTGTCATTGTCCCCAGCGTGTCACCCACTGCCACAGCCCTGGGGACACCGAGCCAGGCCTGGCACCCGGACCTGTCCCAGCAGGTGGGTGCACAGCGCCACAGGGACGTCCCCTGGGGACACGGCACCATGGGCACCTGTGCCACTCGCTGGGGACACTGTGGCCTGTACCACTCCAATGCCACGGGGGTCCCCAGGACCCGTGCCACCCCCTGAGCACCCACTGCCATGGGGACCTTGGGATCTGGGCCGCCCCACTGGGACCTTGGTGGCACAAGGGACCCCACAACCTCTGGCACCCATGGGAACCCCAGCCCCACGTCAGCACCTCGCAGAGCCCCACAGCCTGGGATCCCCCGTGCCCCCCGGGTGCCCACCCGTAGCGGTCAGCGCCCAGCAGTGCCAGCTGGAAGCCCAGCAGCCCGTAGAGGTATGAGTGGTTGTTCCAGGAGGTTTTGTCCAGCAGCAGCAGGTACCAGTAGGGGCACAGGAACGCCAGGCAGCTCAGCCGGTAGCAGCAGCCCAGCATGATGCCCAGGGCACCTGCGGGCACAGGGCCCCCGGTGTGTCCCTGTCCCCAGTGTGTCCCTGTGCCCTCCTGCCGCCTGTCCCAGCCGCCCCCAGCTCCCCTGCCAGTCCCAGC
>NW_005054674.1:0-413 GCF_000277835.1 Geospiza fortis | reverse complement strand
ATTGTCCCCAGGGTGTCAGGGCTGCTCTCAGGACCTCAGCTGATGTCCCTGGGGTGGCAGTTGGGGTGCCCAGGTGACAGAGGTGTCCCCATGGGCTAAGGGCTGTCCCTTGCACGGCATTTGGGTTCTCCAGGGTGTCAGGGCTGTCCCAGGGCTGTCCCAGGGCTGTCCCCAGGTCCCTGAGCACTGTCCCTGCAGTCGGAGCACTTCCGCACCACGTCGCAGAAGATGGCCCGGCGCTACTGGTGGAAGAACGTGAAGCTGCTCATCATCCTCGGCCTCGTGGGCGTCATCGTCCTCATCCTCATCATCCTCCTGGCCACCGGCACCATCCCCACCTCCAGCCACCGTCCCCACGGGGACACGGCCACCACAGGGCCCAAATACAGATGGGGCAGAGCCACAGGGACTGG
>NW_005054673.1:251942-254215 GCF_000277835.1 Geospiza fortis | reverse complement strand
CCACTCTGGGCCTGAGGCCACCTATCATAAACAATGGCCCATTCCCTGGGAAATAAAACTCACCAGCCCCGGTACCTGATGGCAGATTGTAGGACTCCGTTGGCACTATCAAACCAGCCCGAGTTGGCACTGGTGCCAGATTGGGTCTGGGAGGCATCCTGCGTATCACGGATTTTCAGCAGCCAGCTGGCCTCTGCGGCGCACAGGCCCCCAAACACACGCCGCGGCCCTTTTCCTGCCAGTGAAAATTCTCCTGCCCCACTTCTTGAGGGCAGATTGCAGGAGCCACTTGGCACTCTCAAACCAGCCCGACTTGCATCTGCTGCCAGCTTGTGTCTGGGAAGCATCCTGCGTGGCGCCAAATTTCAGGGGCCTGGCATCCTTTTAAACTTAGGCAGTTTCCAAGGAAAAGCTGTGTTAGATGGGATGTTCGGGTATTTTTTGTTCCCTTTCGCACGATTTTGCACCTGCATGATGCCTGGATGTCTTGGCTTTGTGGTTTCAAATCCCTAACTGTAGCTGACACCGCAACCCTCTGCACTAAACCGTTCCTTTGGCTATGGCCACTTCCGCGCTAAAAGCTGTGGTGGATCTATGTTCTGGCAGTTTTTTGTTCCCCTTGGCATGGTTTTTGCAGCTGCAGGGTGCCTGGAGCTCTGGGCTTTGTTGTTTCAAATCCCTAACCCTAGCCAGAGCCCTAGGTGTGACTATAACCCTACGCAGCAAACACTGCCTTTGGCTAATGCTAAGCTAAGAATGTCCTAAGAAACCTTCCAGAATCCCCCTATATATCCTTAGAAATTGTGGAAAAGTCCTGAAACAAACCTGCTCAGCATCCAAGCTCCACCTGTTTCTCTCTAACCCTCAGATGTCTTCCCTACCTTTTTGCCATGTATCTTGTCCTCTGAGAGGTCTGTCATTGTCCTGGTGTGAGGGTTGCTGTCCTGTCCCACTGCGAGGGCTCCGCTATGGCCTCGCTCTTAGGGTTGCTGTGTTGTGCTGCTGTTGGGGGAAAAAGCCGTGTTTATGGGGTCTGCTTAGGCTGTGGTTAGGGCCGGGCTGGGGGGTGGTGCATCTGTACCCTAACTTGCCCCCTAAGCTGTACCCTGTAGCCTTGATCTCCACTGGACCGTCCAGCCCTTAAAGCCCTCTCCCTTTACCCCTCAGGCTCTGTCTGTCACCCTCAAGGCCCCTCTCAGCTGCCCCTCAGCTCCTGTGTGTCTCCCTTAATCCCTCTCCTTTGCTCCTCAGGCCCCAGATTCTCAGCGTCACCCTCCAGCTGCCCCTGCCACCCTCAGCATCTCTGTGTGTCACCCACTGTCCCCTCTCCCTGCTCCTCCCTCAGCTCCCAGCCTCTGCCACCCTCAAGCCCCTACAGCGCCCCTCAGCCTCTGTCGTACCCTGAAAGGAACCTAAAAAAACCTCTATCAATTCCCTAAAAAAGCCCTAGTTTTCAAAGTGTCCTAATCACCCCACAGAATCGTAAAAATAGACTCAGAATACACTAAAAATACCCTACTTTTAAAAAGTCCCTAAAACACCCCTAAAAATCCCCAAAGAACCTTTAAAAATCATTAAATAGTCCTAAAAGAGCTCTAAGAATACCCCAAAAAATCTTTAAAATGCCCTGCTGAGACCCTAATAGAAACCCTAAAAAATTCCCTCAAATACCTTGGAAATACCCTAGTCCTAAAAAAGTCTTCCATATACTCTCAATTCTCCTAAAAAATCCCTAAAAACATTTAAGTAGTGTTAAAAAAGCCCCAAGAATACACAAAAGCACCCCTAACAATTCTAATTAGCAGTGAGACAGCCCTTAAAACACCCTACAAAAATTCTTTTAAAGCCCTGAAAAAAACCCTATAGGTATCTTAAACGTTCCTAGAGAATTACTAAAAAACTCCTGCAAAAAAAACCCTAAAACACCCTTTTAAAGCCCTGAAAAAAACCCTAAAAAACTCCTAAAAACCTGCTCAGCCCCCAGACCCTACCTGTAACTCTCTAGCTGACAAACATCATCCCTACCTTTTAATTGGAGTAACTGCCTGCAACTGCTGGGAGGGTTCTGGGGTTCACCCACCATGAGGGACATTACCTGCAGCTGCTGGGAGGGTTCTGGGGCTGTCCCACCATTAGGGTTGCACCTGTACTCTAAGCCTACCTGGTACCCTGTGTCCTTTGCACCCCTAACCATCAGTGTCAGCTTTCCACCTGTCAAGCCCCTCGGCCCACAGTGTCTGTAGGTCAACCAAAGCCTGTGTTTGGCCTCCCAT
>NW_005054673.1:251197-251775 GCF_000277835.1 Geospiza fortis | reverse complement strand
TGGTGCCAGCTTGGGTCTGGGAGGCATCCTGCGTATCGCGGATTTTCAGGAGCCAGCCGGCCACTCCGGACCACAGGCCCCCAAACGTAAACAACGACCTTTTCCGTCTAAAACAAAACTTACCAGCCTCGGTTCCTGATGGCAGATTGTAGGACTCCATTGGCACTATCAAACCAGCCCGAGTTGGCACTGGTGCCAGCTTGGGTCTGGGAAGCATCCTGCCTATCGCAGATTTTCAGGAGCCAGCCGGCCACTCCCGGCCACAAGCCCCCAAACACACACCGCAGCCCTTTTCCTGCCAATGAAAACTCGCCTGCCCCGGTTCTTGAGGGCAGATTGCAGGAGCCACTTGGCACTGCAGGTGAGACATTGACCTTGAATTTGTTCTCCCTGCGAGGTGAATCTGGCCTGGAAAATGCCAATTCTGGAGCACAAACTCCTGCTGCTCAGAGTGACCCTGAGATGTGTTAAAGTCTCTTTTCCCAGCCCAGCAGTCGAAGAAGGAGTCAGAACACTTCTGTTCTCATTCTCAAGGTTGTTTATTGTTTTTTTATCTATAAAATTCTTTCTCTGGCCTG
>NW_005054673.1:249637-250973 GCF_000277835.1 Geospiza fortis | reverse complement strand
CCTCCATCTTGCCCCCTGAACCCCCATTCTAAAAACCCCAAAAAATCTATTTTTCACCCATGGCAAACTAATTATTATTCTACTTAGACTTTCATGGCTTACAGATCCTCATACAAGGTTGGTAATTTTTTTCCATGGGTCATAGTCAAAGTCACAGGGGTCTTGGGCTCTGTGCCAGGGTCTCTGAGCCCTCTGGCAGGGGTTGGAGCAATCCAGGACAGACAGAGGGACGTCCTCAATTCTGATGCCCGTGAATTTGGTGAATTTCGCTGCTGTGTTGGTGTGTGTGTGTGATAAACGCCTTTGACAATGGAGCTCCAGGATCAGAGGCTTCAGAGGAGCTCAGAAAATCTCTGATGATTATCTGGATTAATTCGGGAATGCGAAATTGAACTTTGCAGGAGCGCAGCTGCTCTGCCAGCCCATCTGCAGGGCTCCTATTGATCACCATGGGTGTGAAGGCAGCACCTGTTGGAATTCAAACCAGGCATTTTTCACATCCAACCCACAGCCAGGCCCAGCTGCAGAGCCAAATCCCAACAAAAAGGAGATTTTTTTCTGCACTGACCACCCACAGGCAGGTCCAGTGTGGTAGCAACCAAGTTTTTCATTCTTGGTCACTTTTCTTTTTTTGCTCTCAAAAAAACCCATTTTCTCCAGATGGAATTAAAGCTGTTTTAGAGTGGCAGAGGGCAGGGATAAGATGGGATTTTGGGAAGGAATTCCTCCCTGAGGGGGTGGTGGGGTGGAATTCCCAGGGAATCCGTGGCTGCTCCATCCCTGGCAGTGTCCCACAGGCCAGGTTGGAGCAGCCGGGGATGGTGGGAGGGGTCCCATGGGATGGGATTTAGGGCAGATCCATGCCCTGGAAGTGCCCCCTGCTCTCCCTGAGCCCCCAGCAGTGGATCCAGCCTCTCCCGGGTAATTAAAGGGATAATTATCCCCTGTCCAGACCATTTCCCTTACTTATATATAGCCCGTGGAAGTATTAAAGTTGATTAAACACAGATGCTGCTGGTGGAGAGCTGCTCCAGCCCCAGATGGAGCGAGGAAGGGGGAGCAAAGGGAGGAGAAATTTAATGGAATATTCTGCAAATGCAGGAGAAAGGGTGGCTGAGAAAAAGCTGATCCTGACAGAACCAGAGAGGGAAATGTTATTCCAAATTATTTCCCCGTGTTTTCCTGCACGGGGAGTTTGGTAAGCAAGGTCTGAGGGGTGTGTGTAGGTATTTATATATGAAAATAAAATAAAATAAAATAAAATAAAATACAATACAATAAAATAAAATAGAAAAAATACAATAAAATAAAATAAAATACAATAAAATAAAAAGAT
>NW_005054673.1:244057-249487 GCF_000277835.1 Geospiza fortis | reverse complement strand
ATTATATTATATTATATATAAATGAATATAAATAAATAAATATTAAATGTATAAATATATAAATAATTTCTATAATATAATATACAAATAAATCCCACGTTCTGTGCACAACCATCAGCACAAAGCTGTGGCAGTTGGGGCCTGAAGGAGGAGGAAACTTTGCAGGAGAGGAAGAAACTCAGTCCCCACGGCTCTCAAAGACTTTCATTTAACCAGCGTGAAAACGAAGCCAAAGCAAAGCAATTTCCTCCTTCCCCAAAGCGCCCAAGGTCCCCACAAATAAGGACCTGATGGATCCTGAAAGCATCAGAGGCGAAAGGGATGGAAATCACCTTTTCTTCCAGCACGTAATTGCCTGCACTCCGGCTGTGGAGGAGCTGTGCCTGTTCTAATTTGCGGCGCCCGCAGCCTGGAATGCTTTGAAATGGCACTTTTTTCCGGAAATGTTGCTTTTTGGAAACGTCGCTTTTTGGAAATGGCACTTTTTGGAAATGTCTGTAATACGTGATGTAAAGTAATTCAAGCTTGTGTGGAAAATGTATAAAATAAAAATTGTCAAATAAATTATACATGTAATGGAAATCCAATGAGCCTCAGACCACGGGCAGCCCAGAGACAGATTGCCACGGGGAAGTTGCAAAACTCCTGGTGGCAGCAGGAGAAGAATATCTCCTTAACAAGCAAAAGGACATGGCTGGTGCGGAGATGGGCTTTGTGGGAATTTACAAAATCAGAGGGTTTTGGGAGAGCTTCAAAAGGCAGGCCCCAGAGACAGCAGAACTGTGATTAGAGCTTCTCCACGAGGATTCCCTTCTGCAGGACTTGCCCTTGCCAGGAAAAAACCTGGAGGAGTTTTCTCCAAAGAGGCTGAAATGCAGCGTGAAATTCAGAATCACGGAATTCCAGCCTGGGTGGGGTTGGAAGGACCTTAAATCCAATCCATGGGAACAGCCTCAGGATTCATGGATGGGGAACAGCAGGATCCTTGAGGATCTCGGGGAACAGCAGCATCCAGGATGGAAAGGGAAATTGGAAAGGGGAAGGGGAAATGGGAAAGGGAATGGGAATGGGAAAGGGAAAGGGAATGGGAAAGGAAAGGAAAGGGAAGGGAAGGAAAGGAAAGGGAAGGGAAGGGAAGGGAAGGGAAGGGAAGGAAAGGAAAGGAAAGGAAAGGAAAGGAAAGGAAAGGAAAGGAAAGGAAAGGAAAGGAAAGGAAAGGAAAGGAAAGGAAAGGAAAGGAAAGGAAAGGAAAGGAAAGGAAAGGAAAGGAAAGGAAAGGAAAGGAAAGGAAAGGAAAGGAAAGGAAAGGAAAGGAAAGGAAAGGAAAGGAAAGGAAAGGAAAGGAAAGGAAAGGAAAGGAAAGGAAAGGAAAGGAAAGGAAAGGAAAGGAAAGGAAAGGAAAGGAAAGGAAAGGAAAGGAAAGGAAAGGAGCCCTTCTGCTTTAGCTGAAGGCAGAACAGGAACAGACATCTCTCCCCTTCCCTAAACAAACCCATCTGCAACACTTCCAATTTGAATCCAAATAATCTCTGGGCTTTGGGATCCGGCAGCAAACCAGCTCAGGGTCCACAATCCCAGCGCCTGATGTTTGGGGGTGTTGGGATTTGGAGCTAATTAATTCAGCCACCTGTAATTTCTGCTCAGATGTGCTGCCTGCCTTTTCCTTGGATGTATTGTATGCTTTGGAACACTGCAGACGGAGCTGGCCTGAATCCCAATCCCTCCGTGCAGCTTTTCTTCCCCCCCAGATCTTTCCCTTATTTTTGTTTTTTCAAGCTTTTCCTTGTTCCTTTTCTCCCTTCTCCCTCCTGCTGCTCTCTCCCTCTTCTGGGTCCTTGCTCGGAAAAAAGCCCAGAAACAACAAAACAGATCTGACATTCAGTGAGCGGTTGGGTTTTTCCTGGATGGAATGGCCTTTTCCCCTCAGGGCTGGCCTCAGGATGATGCTCCCAGCGCTGTCCCCGTGTCCCTGCCTGGTTTTATCTCAGCACAAAAGCTCCAGTGCTCCTGTCAGGAGCAAGGCTCCCGGTGATAAATATTGCAGGATTTAGAAAGCCCAGGAGTCCTGTCCTGATTTCCGTCCCCTGGCAGGGAAACGATGGGGAGAAGAATGAAAAGATAATTAGTTTGGGGTTTGGAGAAATTAACTGGAAAAGGTTAATCCGTTCTTTTTAGGGCTGAGGGAAAACTTGGCCTGAGCTGCACGGGCTGGGAGGTTCTGGAGGCTGAGATGTGGCCACAGGACTTTCTGCTCCTCATAAACCCTCCCAACAGCTACCGCTGGAATGGGATTTCCCACAGCTGTAGAGCCTGGAGCTGTCCTTTCCCAGAGCTGTGTGCATCCCTGGCGTCAGGAGAACTCAAATCTGAGGATTTTCCATGAAATCCATCATTCCCCTCCTGCTCCATCCCTGGGGTCAGGAGAACCCAATCCCGTGGATTTTCCATGAACCCGAATCTGTGGATTTTCCATTAAATCCATCATTTCCCTGTTCTGTGTGCTGTGATGAGTTCCCAGACCAGTCCATGGCCATCCCTGGCGTCAGGAGAGCCCAAATCTGAAGATTTTGCATTAAATCCATAATTTCCGTGGTGGCTGCTCTGATTTACACCAGCCCATGATCCAGCCTTTATTCATTATTATCACCCAAAATTAATCCCCGTGGGGGGAAAAGGAGGAGTTTGGGATGCTGGCATGGCTTGCTGGGAGCGTTTATCCAGGCCAGACAACTTCCAGAAACTCGGGGAGAGGAAAACATTGGGCTGAGGCGAGGATGAGTAATTGAGGCTGGGGATGGGAAGGTGTAATTACAATTAGCTGCACAAGAGCGTTAATCACGGCAATAATTACACGTCAGCGCCTTCCAAAAGGAAGGAGAATGGTGATGAAGCGCCCGAGTGGGTGACAAAACCCAGCAGGGGAGGGGCAGGAGGGGAACAGAGGAGAAATCCTGGATATTTCCCATTGCTTCCAAGGAGAGCAGAGGGCGGGTCAGGCCTGAGCTCTGTCCGGGTGGGTGCAGCCGATTTTACCAGAGGAAAATCAGGATCTGGGCTCCCAGCACTGGATTTCTCAGCTTTGTTAGGCTGGGCCGCCTCTGCTTGCAGCAGGGCTAAGCTCAGACCTGCAGCCACCTCCCCTTCCAGGACTCTGCAGCCACAGAAGGGTTTTTTTGTCCCACAAAGGAGGCAGACTCAAGGCAGACCCGGGTTTAGGGGACATTTGTGCAGCACAAGGCTCAGCTCTGCTCTGGGGCTCGCTGCGGGTTTGCCTTTAGTGCCTTTTGCTTTTACAGGAATTTTAATTCCAGCTGGGGCTGGGAACAGCCTGCAGAGCAGGGCCCTGGGCCAGGGATGGGACCCAGCCCCAGCTGTGGCCTGGAGTGACCCTGGAGTGACCCCTGAGTGACCCCTGAGTAACCCCTGAGTGACCCCTGAGTGACCCCTGAGTTATCCCAGAGTGACCCGAGTGACCCCTGAGTGACCCCTGAGTAACCCTTGAGTTACCCCAGAGTTATCCCTGAGTTATCCTCAAGTTACCCCTGAGTTATCCGTGAGTCACCCCTGAGTGACCCCTGAGTAACCCCCGAGTTACCTCTGAGTTATCCCTGAGTAACCCCTGACTTACCCCTGAGTTACCTCCAAGTTATCCCTGAGTTATCCCTGAGTAACCCTAGATTTACCCCTGAGTTACCCCTGAGTAACCCCCGAGTTATCCCTGAGTTATCCCTGAGTAATCCCTGAGTTTTCCCTGAGTTATCCCCAAGTTTTCCCTGAGTTATCCCCAATTTATCCCTGAGTAACCCCCGAGTTACCCCCGAGTTATCCGTGAGTCCCTGGCAGGGAAACGATGAGTTACCCCTGAGTAACCCCAGAGTTACCCACGAATTACCCCAGGCTCTCTCAGGTCCCAGGACAGTTACAGTTCCTGTAATTTATCTTGCATGCAATGAGCAGTGTGAGCGGCCTGGAGAAGCCAAGCCATTAATCCAGAATCGCTCCTGGACTCTGCAGAGCTGCAATTCCGTTCTGCAGGCCCGCTGCTGTAAAAGTGATGGGATTTTAATGCCCTTTTTTTATTATTATTTTATTTTATTTTTATTTTGTCCTGCTGCAGTCACGGCCCCGGCTGCCCCTGAAAGCAGCTTCACCTCAGCAGTCACCTGTGAACAATTGAATAAGTTTGTAAATCCTGTAAATCCTCATCTTTAAACTCATTAAAGTGTGTCCAGCCTCTCCAGGAGCCATTTGACAAACTCCCCCGAGCAGCAAAGTCGTGTTTATTGTGATTATTATTACTATTATTATTATTATTTTTCTCTGCAATATAAACACCATTACATTTTAATTATCTGTTTGAAGAGATTTGAGAGTGAATCCTGCAGGAACCTGGCTGGAATAACAATGGGAATGTCCCTGGAGGGGAGAGGGAGGCACCCAGATGGGACAGGGTGAAGGTCAGGGCCATGAATCCCAGGAAGTGGGGCTGGAAGCTGAGGGATCCCCCCTCCAGGAGGGGTTTTCCAGCTTTACCCACAGATTGGGGGAGGAAGGGGCTGGCAGGGGTGGTTTGGGTGGTTTTGGTGGAGTATGGTGAAGGTGATTTATGTATGACCAGAGCAGCCTCCAGTGGCTGCATCCGTGAACTTTTCCAGCTGCGCTTCCATCCCACTGATCCCATCCCATCCCATCCCATCCCATCCCATCCCATCCCATGGATCCCATCCCATCATATCCCATTGATCTCATCCCATCCTATCCTACTGATCCCATCCCATTGATCCATCCCATTGATCCCATCCCACCCCATGGATCCCATATCATCCCATCCATCTCATCCATCCCATCCCATGCCATTGATCCCACCCCATCCTATCCCACTGATCCCATTCCAAGGATCCCATCCCATGGATCCCATCCCATCCCATCTCATCTCATCCCATTGGTCCCATCCCATGGATCCCATTGATCCCATCCCATCCCCTGGATCCCATCCCATCCCACCCCACTGATTCCATCCCATGGATCCCATCCCATGGATCCCATGGATCCCATCCCACCCCATGGATCCCATCCCGAGTGGGGGAATCTCAGGATTCAGCCTGCAGCAGCTCATTTCCATTTCTCCTGGGTTTGTTTTTCCCATCACCCTCCCACTTTCTCATCTGAGTCAAACTTTTTGTGGGGAAAGCAGCGCTTCCAAGGGAAAGGGAGCAAATTCAGCCTGGAAAATGTTTAACTGAAACATTGCAGTGCTTGTGAAATCAATGGTGGCATTTAGAAGATGTCAAAACAACAAAAAAACCCTGTTTCAACCATTCCCTCTTTTTTTTTTAGTCTTTCTTTATTTTTTAAAATTTTCTTTATTTTTTAATGTTTCTTTATTTTTTAATTTTTTCTTCTTTTTTAAATTTTTCTTTATTTTTTTTA
>NW_005054673.1:242278-244038 GCF_000277835.1 Geospiza fortis | reverse complement strand
GAAAAAAAAAATATTTTTCCTGCCCTTGACAGGAATTTGTAAATTGTTTTAATTTGGAATGGAAGCACAGGGCCATGGGATGAGGTGATGTTTAAGGTCCTGCCCAAGCCAAGCCATTCCCTGCTTTGCTATCCCCTCATAAATCCAAGGTTTATTTTCTTTGCACAAGGAGAAAATCTCACTGAGGCCTGGATGTACAAAAAGGGAGAGGGGAGGATGAGGTCAGATGGGAAAAATGCAAAAAAACATTGCCTGGGAAGGAAAAATACAAAAAAAAATCAGAAAAAACCGCCCAAAAATATAAAAAAATATCGCCTGGGAAGGAAAAAAAAAAAAAAAAAAAAATAAAAAAATACAAAAAAAAAGGCCTGGGAAGGAAAAATACAAAAACAAATACAAAAAAAACATTGCCTGTGAAGAAAATATACAAAAAAAAAAAACCCTAAAAATACCAAAAAAATCACCTTAGAAGGAAAACTACCCAAAAACAACAACGAAAAAAACCTCCAAAAATATAAATAATACCAAAAAAAACCCCAAAAAAACACCCAAAACCACCAAACCCCATCACCATTTCCTCCTGCCGTGGCTCCGGCGGGGTGCGGGGGAGGCTCCGCGGAGGATTTGGGGACATCGGCACGGCTCCCTGCGGGAGGGTTCCTGCGTCCTGCGGGGGCATTGCTGAATCCTGAACCCCCCTGCGCCCCTCGGGATTGTTCCTGAATCCTGAACCCCCCTGCGCCCCTCGGGAGCATTGCTGAATCCTGAACCCCCCTGCGCCCCTCGGGATTGTTCCTGCACCCCTCGGGATTGTTCCTGAATCCGGAACCCCCCTGCACCCCTCGGGATTATTCCTGCACCCATGGGATGATTCCTGAATCCTGAACCCCCCTGCGCCCCTCGGGATTGTTCCTGAATCCGGAACCCCCCTGCGCCCCTCGGGATTGTTCCTGCACCCCATGGGATCATCCCTGCACCCCATGGGATGATTCCTGAATCCGGAACCCCCCTGCACCCCTCGGGATTATTCCTGCACCCATGGGATGATTCCTGAATCCTGAACCCCCCTGCGCCCTTCGGGATTGTTCCTGCACCCCTCGGGATTGTTCCTGAATCCTGAACCCTCCCTGCGCCCCTCGGGATTGTTCCTGCACCCCTCGGGAGCATTGCTGAATCCGGAACCCCCCTGCAGCCCTCGGGATTGTTCCTGCACCCCACAGAAGGATTCCTGCACCCCACAGGATCATTCTTGAATCCTGAACCCTCCCTGCGCCCCTCGGGATTGTTCCTGCACCCCTCGGGAGCATTGCTGAATCCGGAACCCCCCTGCAGCCCTCGGGATTGTTCCTGCACCCCACAGAAGGATTCCTGCACCCCACAGGATCATTCTTGAATCCTGAACCCTCCCTGCGCCCCTCGGGATTGTTCCTGCACCCCTCGGGAGCATTGCTGAATCCGGAACCCCCCTGCAGCCCTCGGGATTGTTCCTGCACCCCACAGAAGGATTCCTGCACCCCACAGGATCATTCTTGAATCCTGAACCCTCCCTGCGCCCTTCGGGATTAGTCCTGCACCCCACGGGATCATTCCTGAATCCTGAACCCTCCCTGCACCCCACGGGATCATTCCTGCACCCCACAGGATTATTCCTGCGTCCTGCACCTCTCCCTACACCCCATAGGACCATCCCCCCTCATCCCACGGCTCCGTGCCCCCCATCCCAGGGCTCCATCCCCCCACCCAGGGCTCCATCCCCCCAC
>NW_005054673.1:240388-241927 GCF_000277835.1 Geospiza fortis | reverse complement strand
GACGCGCTGCCACCAAGGTCACACAAGGTTCCCGGAGCTCGGCCCTGCCCGGAGCTATCCCAGCCCAGAATCCCAGCCTGGGTCAGAGCAGGAGGAGCCGGCCCCGGGGTGACACCTGGGCAGGGCTGGCAGCCCCCGGACACAGGGAAGGGACATGGGGACATCCCTGGGCTCCCTCCGAGCTCCCCCCTGCCCTTGGCGCGTTTCTCTCTTCGTTGCCAAGACATGGCTGGAGGCTCTGGGGGCTCCTTCCTCCTCCTCCTCCTCCTCCTCGGCTGGCTGGAGCCCCGGGAATGTCACCGAGGAGGGACCGAGGAGGGACCGGGAATGTCAAAGGAGGGACCGGGAATGTCACAGAGAAGGGACCGGGAATGTCACAGAGAAGGGATCGGAAATGTCACAGAGGAGGGACTGGGATTGTCACAGAGGAGGGACTGAGGAGGGACAGGGAATATCACAGAGAAGGTCTCGGGAATGTCACAGAGAAGGGACCGAGGAGGTCCCGGAAATGTCACAAAGGAGGGATAGGGAATGTCACAGAGGAGGGACCGAGGAGGGACAGGGAATGTCACAGAGGAGGGACCAGGAATGTCGCAGACGAGGGACCAGGAATGTCACAGAGAAGGGACCGAGGTCTCGTCGCCTCCCCCAGCCCAGCCGGGCTGCGCTGCGAGGCGAGGCTCGGCCCCTGGGCATCTCCAGGGCAGCAGCAGCGATGCGAAAAGGAGAATTTCTCATTTCTCCTCCTGCGGGAGGGGCAGCAGTGCAGGGAGCACAAAAACGCCGCTCTGACCGCGCCTGGCAGCGGGCACAGCCCCGCCAGGGTCCTTGCAGATGTGTGACAGCATCGAATGATGCAGATGCGTGCCCTGCAGGAGCTGCTGGCTAAAAGCAGCTTGCTCATGCCTGCAGTTAACCCTTCCCAGCCCAGAGCAGCCCCGGGTGCTCCCGAGCAGCTGCGGGGCCGTGCACATGGAGGGTTAATTGTCACAGACATCTTTTTATGACAAATCCTTTCCTTAGGATTTTTCCTCCCGAGAAGCTGAGAGGCCTCAGGAACAAAATGTAAACAATGGTTATCTGCTGCTGTGGAATGCAACAGGTGCATCTGTGATTGGTCTCATGTGGTTGTTTCTAATTAATGGCCAATCACAGTCAGCTGGCTCTCAGAGAGAGTCTGAGCCACAAGGCTTTGTTATCATTTGTGACGGTGTTCACAGGGGTCAGAGGATGAAGGAAGAGACGAGGATCTGACTCCATGTTTCAGAAGGCTGACTTATTATTTAATTATATATATTACATCAAAACTATACTAAAAGAATAGAAGAAAAGGTTCTCATCAGAAGGCTGGCTAAGAATAGAAAAAGAAAGAATGATAACAAAGGCTTGTGGCTCAGACTCTCTCTGAGAGCCAGCTGGGCTGTGATTGGCCATTAATTAGAAACAACCACATGAGACCAATCACAGATGCACCTGTTGCATTCCACAGCAGCAGATAACCATTGTTTACATTTTGTTCCTGAGGCCTCTCAGCTTCTC
>NW_005054673.1:238687-240262 GCF_000277835.1 Geospiza fortis | reverse complement strand
AGAGAGTCCGAGCCATAAGCCTTTGTTATCATTCCTTCTTTTTCTATTCTTAGCTAGCCTTCTGATGAAATCCTTTCTTCTATTCTTTTAGTATAGTTTTAATGTAATATATATCATAAAATAATAAATCAAGCCTTCTGAAACATGGAATCAGATCCTCGTCTCTTCCCCAATCCAAGAACCCCTGTGAACACCGTCACAGGTTAATTGATGCTGCCCCGCCTGCCCCGCAGGGTTTTGTGCCCCAGCCAGGCTGCCTGGTGCCGTGAGGAATCCTCCACCTGCTCGGGGCTTTTCCTGGTGCCGTGCCCAGCCCTGGCTGCCTTTCCTCGCCTCCCAGTGCGGGTTGGCAGCGCCAGCCCCGAGCTGGCGTCCCCTGGCAGCAGAGCCGCGGGAGGGGCTCCTGGGCAGGGCAGCTCCTGCCAAGGTGGCCTCAGCCCAAACCGCGGTGTCGCTGTAGGACACGAAACAACACGAGCACACACACCGCTGCTCTCAAGGTGAAGAAAAGTGAAGTTTATTTTCTGACTCCCAACATTTATAGTTTTCCAAAAGTGACAGTGGATTGGAGGGTGAAAGTGCCATGTCTCCAATGACACTGGACGATCCATCGAATTTCTCCTCCTCCATAAAAGAATGCAAACCCAGAAGTTGTTTACAGAAAGTGTGTGAGAAAGTTTGCTACAAGAATGTAAACATCAGAAGGCTTAGAAAATCTTAGAAAATCAGGGTGACAGGGAGGGACTGGGGACGAGGGATGGAGGGACAGGACACGGGGAATGGAACCCACTGCCAGAGGGCAGGAATGGATGGGATATTGGGAATTGGGAATTCCTGGGCTGGAATTCCCAGAGGAGCACCAGGAGAGCTGGGGAGGTGTCACTGTAGGACACGAAACAACACGAGCACACACCACTGCTCTCAAGGTGAATAAAAGGGAAGTTTATTTTCTGACTCCAACATTTATTAATTTCCAAAAGTGACAGTGGATTGGAGGGTGACAGTGCCACCTCTCCAATGGCACCAGACAAACCAACAGTCCATCAAATTTCTCCTCCTCCAGAAAAGAATGCAAAACAATGAGTTATTTACAGAAAGCATGCGAGAAAGTTTGCTACAAGAATGTAAACACCAGAAGGCTTAGAAAAATCTTAAAAAATCAGGGTGACACCGCAGGGCTGGAGCAACGCTGGGCCTGTGGAGGCTCTGGCAGCTAGAAGTTCTCCCCAGCCTTGGCACCTGGAAGTTCTCCCCGTCTCTGGCAGCTGGAAGTTGTCCCCAGCAGTTTTCCTTCTTGGAAATGTCAGATGCCCCACTCGTTTCCCAAAGATTTAAAAAGGTTTATTAAAACCTTATCAAAAAATACAGCAGAAGACTGAACAGAGAAAATATGACAGCGCTGGGAGCTGAGAATTTTTCCCACCGTGTGCCCACCATGTCCACACAATGGATGTTTTGCCTTTTAACCCATTAACCCTTTCTTCTTGCAATCCAGGTCTAATTTTCAAAGTTGCGTTTGCTTTTGCCAAGGCATCCTGTTATCAAATCTCTTATGTTAACCAGGTCCAAAGTCCA
>NW_005054673.1:234435-237350 GCF_000277835.1 Geospiza fortis | reverse complement strand
CCGGCAAAACCGCCTGCAACCACGCCGACGAGGTGTGGCCTGGCCTCTACCTGGGAGACCAGTAAGCGCGGCCAGCGACACGGGCTGGGGGAGTGTTGGCGGGGAGGAATGGTGAGGAGGACTCAAAGCGCCAGGTTTTTACATCCAGGTCTCTCAGACAGGAACATTTATCCCGAACAGCCTTTCCAGTGTTCTGGGACACTTGTAGTGCTCTGAGCTGTCCCTCCCTGCTGTGGCTGTTGTCCCTGCAGAGATTTAGCTGGGACAAAGGAGGAAGGAGCTGAGAGGGCTGTGCAAGGCAGGGTGTCCACAGAGCAAGAGCTGTGAGATCTCTATAAAACCCAATAATCTCAAAAATGCACCAGGTTTTTACATCCAGCCCCCCTCACCCAAAACCATTTATCCGGAACAGCCTTTCCAGTGTTCTGGGACACTTTCAGTGCTCTGAGGTGTCCCCTGCCTGCTGTCCCTGCAGAGACATCGCGTCCAACCGGCGGGAGCTGCTGCAGCTGCGCATCACCCACGTGCTGAACGCCTCCCACTGCCGCTGGCGCGGCGGCGCCGACTACTACGAGGGCACGGGCATCCGCTACCTGGGCATCGAGGCCCACGACTCGCCCTCCTTCGACATGAGCCCCTACTTCTACCCCGCCGCTGACTTCATCCACCAGGCCCTCAACGAAGGTTCCTGAAGGGAAGGGGGAGCAGAGGGATGGTGGTCTGGTGGTGGTTGTTGTTAAGGGTCATGGGAAACAAAGGGGTTTTGAGGTTGGGATGGTGTCTCCTCATGGGGTCACCCTAATAGTGTGTCCTCATGGGATGACCCCAATGGTGTCCCCTGGATGGGATCACCTCAATGATGTCTCTTCATGATATAATCCCAATGACGTCTCCTCACGGGATCACCTTGATACTGTCCCCTCATGGGATCACCCCAATGGTGTCCCCTCATGGGATAATCCCAATCATGTCTCCTCATGGGTTCACCCCGATACTGTCCCCTCACGGGATCATCTCAATGGTGTCCCCAGGATGGGATCATCTCGATGGTGTCCCCTCATGGGCTGAAAATGTGGGATTTTTGGGCTGAAAATGTGGATTCTTGGGCAGAAAATGTGAGATTTTGGGGCTGAAAATGTGTGATTCTTGGACTGAAAATGTGGGGTTCTTGGGCTGAAAATGTGGGATTTTGGGCTGAGAATGTGGGATTTTGGGCTGAAGATGTAGATTTTTGGGGCTGAAAATGTGGGATGTTCCTGGCTGTGCCGTGACGCGGCCGCCGTGTCCCCCCAGGGAGGATCCTCGTGCACTGTGCCGTCGGGGTCAGCAGGTCGGCCACCCTGGTCCTCGCCTACCTCATGATCCGCCACCACATGCCCCTGGTCGAAGCCATAAAGACGGTCAAGGACCACCGCGGGATCATCCCCAACCGCGGCTTCCTGCGCCAGCTGGTGGCCCTGGACAACGCCCTGCGGCTCCAGAGGAGCTCCTGGGGGCCTGCCACTGTGTGAGCTCTGCCCGTGGCTCCCCTGCAGCCCCCCCAAGCTCGGGGCGTCCCCCATGGTCCAGCCCAGACCCTCCACCTGCACTCCTGGCCATGGTTTCCTTCCCAGCCCCACCTCACCGGCTGCTCCATCCCCGTGGCCTCCAGGGAGCCTCCAAGGCTTTGTTGTCCCCCCTGGCATTTGTGTCCCCGGCTGCCAGGACAGCTCCGTGTGTCCCCTGCCGTGTGTTTGTGGTGATGTCAGGCGTGGTGTGCGGGCTCAGGCCGGCTCCTGTCGCGGTGTTTGGGTGTTCTCCGTGCCTCGTGCCACCCTGTGACAATAAAGGCAGAGCTAAGGAACAGCCCGGACACGCCTGGTGGGACTGGGGGCAGCTCAGGGTGGCATCAGGCACGGGACTGGGGGACAGAGCGTCATCTTGAGTGCTCGGGGTTGAGATGGACCCCAGTGCCCCCAAATTCTCAGGCCAGGGATCCAACCTGGGATCCTGCCCAAATACGAGATCCTGCCCAAATCTGAGATCCCACCCAAACCTGAGGTCCCACTCAGTGCCCAAACCTGAGATCCCACCCAAACCTGAGATACCGCCCAAATCTGAGATCCAGCTCAGTGCCCAAACCTGAGCCCCTGCTCAGGGCCTGTCCTGGGGTTGCCCCCTCTTTTTCCCATCAGTGGGGACAAAGGGGGGCTCCTGGTGGGAGGCAGAGCCAGGCTGGCAGTGCCAGTGTCCCCCAGCAGGGCTGGCAGTGCCATGGTCACTGTCCAGCACGAGGTGGCAGTGCCATCATCCCAAAGCCAGCTCCCAGTGCCACCCCGGCTGTGACAAACACGCCCGGGAGCAGCAGGGCTGGGCCAGGAGGGCAGCAGGGCTGGGAAGGGGGGTCCTGGTGGCCCGGGAGGCCCCGGCCCTGGCAGCTGCCAGCCCTCATTGTCCTCCTGCTCCTGTTATAGCTCCATCCTTCCCGAGCTTCCGGAGAGACCCGAGCAGCTGGGATGGGCTGGGATCCTGGAAAAGGGGGGAACAGGGAGCTGGGGATGGAGCTGGGATGAACCAGGACAACTCCTGGAACAGGGGACAGGCTGGGGATGGAGCTGGGATGAACAGGGATAACCCTCGGGACACGAAGGACACGGGACAGGCTGGGGATGGAGCTGGGATGACCCGGGATAACCCTCGGGACATGGAATGGCTGGGGATGGAGCTGGCATGACCCGGGATAACCCTCAGGACACGGTACGGGCCGGGGACGCGCTGTCCCGGGATGCGTGGCCCCGTTTCGGGAGGGAATCCCCGTCCCCGCGGGTGCTCTGGGGACTGGGCTGAGCTCCCGGCTGGAAATTCCCGGGATTTCCCGATGCTGGCGTTTCACGCCCGCCCTCAGCCGCGGTCTCACCTCCCACGGCAGAGCTGCG
>NW_005054673.1:232650-234320 GCF_000277835.1 Geospiza fortis | reverse complement strand
CATTCCTGAATTTCTATCCAAAGAAAACTACGTGTACAATGTTTACAATTCCTTCCCAATACCTATCACCTCTGTTAGACAGTGAGCTTCTACTCTAAACCAATCCAAAAGTGCCACCATCCCAGCAGAAGATGGAGGCCAAGAAGAAGAATGAGGAGAAAGGCTGGACGCGCCCACATTCCTCCATCTTGCCTCCTGAACCCCCATTCTAAAAACCCCAAAAAATCTATTTTTCACCCCCTGACAAACTAATTATTATTCTACTTAGACTTTCGTGGCTTGCAGATCCTCATATGAGGTTGGTAATTTTTTCCATGGGTTAAAATCAAAGGCACAGGGATCTTGGGCTCTGTGCCAGGGTCTCTGAGCCCCCTGGCAGGGGTTTGGGCAATCCAGGACAGACAGAGGGACGTCCTGAATTCCAGCAGGATTGTAGAGTTTTGTGTTAAAAAAATGATTAAATTGATATTTTTAACCTGTGAGCTGTGGGTGCTGCAGGGATGGGTCAGGGGACTCCAGGGGGGGGCTGAGCCCCCCCCAAGGAGGGGACACTGCTGGTTGTGACCCTTTAACGTGGTGACAAACTGCCCAAAATGCACCAAACTGCCCCCAAACAGTGACCAAATCAGGGCAGAACCCCCCGAATCTTCCCAATTTCCCCGCTTTTCACACATCTGAGAGATGATGACATCAGCAGTGACATCACAGAGAGCCAGGGGCTGTGCACACCCCCCTTAATTTGCTCATTTCCACTGATTCCACACAGGAAGGAGATGACATGGTGGTGACATCACAGAGCCAATTACCAGGCACCTCGCACGGTGCATGGATGACGTCAGCAGTGACATCATACACCCCATAACATCCTCCTGCCTGTTGAATTTTGCTTGTTTTAATATGTGGGAATGATGTCGCAGTGACATCACAGAGCTGATCACCAGGTACATCACATGCCAAGGGGATGATGTCAGCAGTGACATCATACACCCCATAACATCCTCCTAACGATTGAATTGAACTAGTTTTGACATGTGGGAATGACGTAGCAGTGACATCACAGCCAATTACCAGGCTGCTCACACGACGTCCGCAGTAACAAATTCTTTCTGTTCTTGGTACAAACACACTAAAATGACGTCATAATGACGTCAGGACCCCCCGGCAGTCAGATGGGACTGTGCAATGTCGTAACGCAGGGCGCACACGTCACGCAGCCGCGTGCCACTCCCATTCATCATTTCTATGAACCGGAAGGATCGCTTCATTCTCTTCCACGCCCAAACCTAGTGCCGCACCACTGCTCATGCGGTCACGGCGACATCACAGCCCACTCAGCTCTCCCCGGTTTTTCATTTATCCTCTCTGAGCCGTTCTTAATGTCCCTCTTGTTCCCGTTTTTTCCATCTCACACCGCCACACGACCGCTCTGACGCGCTCCGTCATCGGGAATTAGCGATGCAAATTTATGCGCACAAAACCACGCCCTCTCTGCCATCGGCTCTACGGCAAGCGGGAGGCTTTGCGACAGCTCGCGCGCGTGGTGCGGGTTGCGGCGGCGCCGCGGTGACGGGACCGGGGGTGCTCGGGGCGTGTGTGAGGGGTCCCGGGGGTCTGTGAGGAGATCCTGGGGCGCTCGGGGGTCTGTGAGGGGTCCCGGAGCTGCTCGGGGG
>NW_005054673.1:228186-232086 GCF_000277835.1 Geospiza fortis | reverse complement strand
GCCGTGGCGGAGCGGGCAGAGCGCGTTGGCGCCGCGTTCCTGCTGCTCCTGCAGAAGCTGGAAGATGCCCGGAGCCAGCAGTCACCGGTGGGGCCTATCCCGAAACGCGTGCTGGGACACGCGTTCATCTTTGCTGTCACACACAAAGAGGAGAGGCCCTGGACCACGGCGAGGAGTCGGGCGGTGGCTCAGGAGCTGCTGGAGCGACTGGTCCGGACTGCGGGCTGCGGGTCCGTGGAGGAATTCCTGCAGGGAAAGGAGGGGGATGAGGAAGGAGCATTCGGAGAAGTGATGGGGCTCCTGAAGCAGGAGTTAACCAAGTGAGTGGGGAGTAGAGTGTGGTTGGATAGGAAATACTGGGACATTTCTGAGGCTCAAGAGATGATAAGTATGAAACCAGGAGTTTTCCAAACGGAAGGTGTCAGGATCTCTAGCTGGTCAGAGTGACCCTGAGAAGAGTTGGAAAGTCTCTTTTCCCAACCTGGCAGTCGAAGAAGGAGTCAGAGCTCTTCACTTCTCAGTCTCAAGGTTGTTTATTCCTTATCTATAAAAATTTTTCTCCTGCCCTGCCGAGGTCCGTCTAGCAGGACAGTTCCAGGCACTCTGCCTGCCCCCGGGGCGGTGTTATGTCTTTATACTAAAAACTACGTGTACAATGTTTACAATTCATTCCCAATACCTATCACCTCTGTTAGAGAGTGAGCTTCTACTCTAAACCAATCCCAAAGTGCCACCATCCCAGCAGGAGATGGAGGCCAAGAAGAAGAAGGAGAAAGGCTGGACACGCCCAGATCCCTCCATCTTGCCCCCTGAACCCCCATACCAAAAACCCTAAAATCTACTTTTCCACCCTGTGATAAATTCACTAATATTCTACTTAAACTGTTGTAGCTTGCTGATCTTCATATAAGGTTGGTAATTTACTCCACGAGTCATAATGAAACCCACACAGGCATTTTGGGCTCTGTGCCAGGGTCTCTGAGACCCCTAGCAGGAGTCTTGGCCATCCTGGACAGCCAGAGGGATGTCCTGGGTCCTGACAGGAAGGTGTTGGGGGATGATTGTCAGGGTTTGCTGGCAGCTGAGAGCCTCAAGGGGAGGAAAAATGAGCACTGTGAGTTCCCTGAGCTGTGCCTGTCTCTCCAGAGACACCTGGAAGCGGAACCCTGCCTCCAAGGACGTGTTCTCCTGGTCTCTGCTGCGTGTCAGCCGGCCCTGGCTGTGCCCGCACCTGGAGCGGGTCCTGCCGCCCGCGCTGCTCCTCTCCGACGACTTCCAGGAGGAGAACAAAGTGCTGGGCGTGCGCTGCCTGCACCACATCGTCCTCAACGTGGTGAGCGAGGGAGGGCGTGGAGCCCCCTGCGGCGGTGTGTGAAGGGAAGGGCAATCACGGGATGTCCTGAGTTGGGAGGGACCCACGGGGATCCAGCCCTGTACAGACCCCCAACAATCTCATCCATGAGCGTTTCCTGGAGCTCTGGTGACCTCGAGGCTGTGCCCGTTCCCTGGGCAGTGCCCAGCACCTCGGGGCTGTGCCCGTTCCCTGGGCAGTGCCCAGCGCCCTCTGGGGGAAGAACCTGTCCCTAAAATCCAGCCTGACCCTGCCCTGACCCAGCTCCAGCCGTTCCCTCTTGTGGGTCAGGTTCCTGACTTCTCTTCCTGGTGAATGGCAGGGTTTAACCTCGCCTGGGAAGGGTGAGGGTTTCCTCACACCTCCCAGGCTTGGGAGGCTTTAACCTGCATTTCCTGCAATGCCTCACACTCCCCAGGCTTTGGGAAAGTCATGGCAGGGTTAAACCTGCATTTCCAGCAGTTCCTCACACTCCTCCAGGCTTTGGGAAGTTTAACCTGCATTTCCAGCAGTTCCTCACACTCCCCAGGCTTTGGGAAGTTTAACCTGCATTTCCAGCAGTTCCTCACACTCCTCCAGGCTTTGGGAAGTTTAACCTGCATTTCCAGCAGTTCCTCACACTCCCCAGGCTTTGGGAAGTTTAACCTGCATTTCCTGCAGTTCCTCACTGGGTTTAGGTAACTGTGCTGCCCAGGAGTGACGTCCTGCTCTCTGTTGTTGCAGCCAGGAGCGGATCTGTGCCAGTTCAACAGGGCCCAGGTGGTTTTCCACGCCCTCTACAACCACCTCTACTCACGGGAGGCTCCTCTCATCCAGGTAGGATGGGGCTGCCCTGGGCTTTGGGGGGCCCTGGGGTGCAGGCAGCCCCTCAGGTTCAGGCAGGAGGCTGAGCCTGTTCCTGTCACCAGGAAATCGATTCCAGGAAAGCACCACAGAGGGAAGAGCTGTGAGGGGGATTCCAGGTGGGCAGGGAACAGCTTTGAAGCCCCCAGCTCAGCCACGGGGTCGGCATTTGTTGTGTTTTGGGGAGAACAGGAGCTCAGAGTCCCCATTGTCCCCAAACCAGGCAGTGCTGCTGTGCCTGCTGGACCTGCTGCCCGTGCTGGAGCGATGCCAGCGGCGCCAGGGCCAGGCCAGATCCACCTCCCCCTGGGACCAGGTGCTGCAGCTGCTGCTGACCCACATGGAGCCCGAGCACCGGCTGGCGCTGCGCAGGGTCTACGCAGGGACCCTGCCTGCATTTGTCAGCAGGTGAGACACAGGGGACACCTGCCCACCTTCCCCAGGGGTGGGAGCTGCACTTTGTACCCTGCCCACCTTCCTGAGGGGTGGGAGCTGCACCTGGGGCCGTGCCCACCTTCCCCAGGGGGTGGGAGCACAGGGATGGGCCCCAGGCTTGGTATCCAAGGGTTGGCTCCCCCGTTAGGATGTGTTTTTAGGATCCAAGGGATCTGTCCTCCCTCCATGTTTTTAGGATCCAGGGGATCTATCCTTCCCCCTCGTGGTGTGTTTTTGGGAACCAAGGGTATGCTTTCTTCTCAGGGTGTATTTTTGGGATCCGAGGGATCTATCCTTCCCCCTCAGAATGTGTTTTTGGGATCCAGGGGATCTATCCTCCCCACTCAGGGTGTATTTTTGGGATCCAGGGGATCTATCCTCCCTCCTCTGGGTGTGTTTTTGGGATCCAGAAGATGTATCATCCCTCTTCACAGTACTTTTTTGGGATCCAGGGTATCTGTCCTTTCCCCCTCAGGGTGAGTTTTTAGGATCCAAGGGATCTGTCCTCCCCCCTCAGGGTGTGTTTGTGCTCCCAGACTCAGCATCCTCATCGTGAGGCACATGAAGAGGCTGGAACGAGTCATCCTGGGCTACCTGGAGGTCTCTGATGGCCCTGGGGAAGAGGCCAGGCTGGGAATCCTGCAGACTCTGCAGTGCACCATAGAGCACGCCTGGCCCAGGTACCTCTCAGGGGAGATCACACACACAAAAGCTCTCCTGGAAGCCTGTCCTGACATGAATGGTTCATTCCTATCCTGAATCTTTCCACTTTAAGACCCAAAGTTACTTTTTCTTGAGGAAACGCCCTGAAATCCTGAGGGAAAATTATCCCACTGGCATTATTGAAAAACCTGGCTCCAAAATTAAGCTGGTTCCTCATTTTGACCCAACTTGTGCTGTTCCAAAAGCATAAATGAAACCACCATGGAGTAAACCCTGTGCTGTGGGCTGGGCTGTGCAGTGCCAGCATCCCCAACCCCATCCCCAGGTTCCTGCCTGTCCAGGGCTGTCCTGGCAGCAATCCTGCCCCAGAGCAGCCCCAGGCTGTGCTGTCCCTGCCTGGGAAGGCTTTGGGATGAGCTTTCTCTTGCAGGATACCCTGCAGGCTCCCCGTGCTCCTCAAGGCCCTGCTGAGGCTGCTCTGGGACGTTCACAGCGAGCGGGGCCCGACCCCCGAGCCCGTCAGGGCTGCCCTGCTGCACGAGGCCACCCAGTGCCTCATCCTGCTGGACCGCTGCTGCCAGGGCCAGGTCAAGGTGGGTCAGGGCTCC
>NW_005054673.1:227534-228156 GCF_000277835.1 Geospiza fortis | reverse complement strand
TTGGTGTCTGTCAGGGCCCCTTGGTGGCTCTCAGGGCTCCTTGGTGGCTCTCAGGGCCCCTTGGTGGCTGCCAGGGCCAGGTGAAGGTGGGTCAGGGCTCCCTGGGAGCTCTCAGGGTTCCCTGGAGGCTGCCAGGCCCCTCTTCCCCCTGAGGCCAGCAGGAGTTTGGATCCCCCCTCCCCAGCAGCAGTGATGAGTGACTCAGGGGCTGTCGGTGGGCTCAGTGTGGGTGACACCACCACAGTGCCAGGGCACTGCCATGCTGCTCTGCTCCCTGCAGGTGCTGCTGGCAGGGCTGCACAGCAGCTGTGAGGAGAAGCGGCTGCAGGAGTGCTTCAGGAAGGTGCAGGAGAGCACCTGACGCTGCTCAGCCCCTTTTGTACAATAAAATTGTTGTGTTTATTTCAAATTCTGTCATTCTTGTCCCACCTGTGAGCCCCTACACCAGACAGAGGGGACAGGGGCACCTGGGGCTGTGCCCACCTTCCTGAGAGAGTGGGAGCTGCATCTGGGGCTGTGCCCACCTTCCCCAGAGTGGGAGCTGCACCTGGGGCTGTGCCCACCTTCCTGAGAGGGTGAGAGCTGCCCCTGGGGCTGTGCCCACCTTCCCCAGCATGTGAGC
>NW_005054673.1:224452-227409 GCF_000277835.1 Geospiza fortis | reverse complement strand
GGGCTGGCGCTGCGCAGGGTCTACGCAGGGACCCTGCCTGCATTTGTCAGCAGGTGAGACACAGGGGACACCTGCCCACCTTCCCCAGGGGTGGGAGCTGCACTTTGTACCCTGCCCACCTTCCTGAGGGGTGGGAGCTGCACCTGGGGCTGTGCCCACCTTCCTGAGAGGGTGAGAGCTGCACCTGGGGCTGTGCCCACCTTCCTGAGGGTGGGAGCTGCACCTGGGGCTGTGCCCACCTTCCTGAGAGGGTGAGAGCTGCACCTGGGGCTGTGCCCACCTTCCTGAGGGTGAGAGCTGCACCTGGGGCTGTGCCCACCTTCCTGAGAGGGTGAGAGCTGCACCTGGGGCTGTGCCCACCTTCCCCAGCAGGTGAGAGCACAGGGATGGGCCCCGGGCTTGGTATCCAAGGGTTGGCTCGGGCACTGTGCCAGGGCACTGCCAGTGCTGCTCTGCTCCCTGCAGGTGCAGGAGAGCACCAGAGGTGCCTGACACTGCTCAGCCCTTTCTGTACAATAAAATTGTTGTGTTTATTTAAAGTTCTGTCGTTCTTGTCCCACCTGTGAGCCCCACACCTGCCCCCTAGACACAGCTGAGGTTTCTCCAGCCTCACAGGGAGCAGCAGAGCCCCCCAAGGCCAGGGCCCTTCCTGGAGTGGAGGCTGGGCTCAGCTTTTTGGGGTTGCAGAGGAGGTGGGAGATGTTCCTTTGAGCTGGGCTTCACCCGGCTGTACAAACTCACTGCAAGTGCCTGGGCTCAGGACACAAACCCCAGAAAATGCGTGGAGTATCAAGCCAGGGTCCTGTGAGGGGTGGAGGTGGGTGACAGAGGCTGGAGTCGCACTCTGGTGGCACATCTGGAGTTCAGTCAGTACAAAATGGGATCAGGAGGGCTCAGGCTGCTTTTGTCTTGGTGCTGGGCTCTGTCTCCTCCTCGTACTCTATCTCGATGTAGGGACGTTTTCTCCTGGCTGGGCCCTTCAGGGGTGTTTTCCCTTTAGATTTGGAGTGGGAGGCTTTCTTCTCTACTTCTTCCTCCTCTTCCTGCTCCTCTTCACTGCTTGTCTCCAGTTTATCCATGTCCTGAGGAAGAATTGAGTGAGCAGAGTGATGTCAGAGCAGGTTGTGTAACTAAACCTCCTCTTTCCCCAAAATCACCTCGTTACAATCCCACTTGGAGCTGGGCTGGGCTCCCACTGTACAATTCTCGTCCACAGCTGATTTTGCTGCCTCTCACCCATCCCCAGAGGCACCCAAGGGTGGAGGTGCCCCCGCAGCTCAGCCTCAGTTTGTACCTGGTGCTTTACCCACCTCAAAGTCGCTGAGCTCGCTGTCCTCTGCTTCCACAAACTCCCTTTTATCCACGTCCTGCAAGGAACAGAGGCAGGCACTGAGCACAGCAGTGCCATGGAAGAGCCACCAAGGTTTTTCTGAGCTGTCCTGAGTTGTTCTCAGCCCAGCTCAGCACCAGGAAGCTTTACCTCATCATCATCCTCATCTTCTTCTCTCTCTGCATCCGACTCGCTCTCGCTCTCTGCATCTTGCTGCTGGAGGGCCTTGTCAAAGGCGTGGATGGGGAAGTTGTAAATGTCTCCATACTGAAAGGAAAATTGGGATATTTTCCATGAGCCACAGCAGGAAGATGGGCTGGGGGGGCACTGACAGCCTGGCAGCATCAGACTGAGGTGTGGATCAGCCCCTTCCCAGCTCTGAGCCCACACTCCTGCACAGAGCAGGAGGGGAGCCCTCGTGTTTTGGGGCTCCCTGTACACAGGAGGGGAGCCCTTGCGTTTTGGGGCTCAAGCAGGAGGGCAGTCCTCATGTTTGGGGCTCCCTGTGTTTTGGGGAGCCCCCGTGTTTTGGGGCTCCCTGTGCACAGAGTGGGAGGGAAGCCCTCGTGTTTTGGGGCTCCATGTATGCAAGAGGGGAGTCTTCATGTTTTGGGGCTCCCTGTGCACAAGACAGGAGGGGAGCCCTCATGTTTTGGGGTTCTCTGTGTTTTGGGGCTCCCTGTGCACAGGAGGGGAGCCCTCGTGTTTTGGAGCTCCCTGTGTTTTGGGGCACCCTCGTGTTTTAGGGCTCCCTGTGCACAGAGCAGGAGGGCAGCCCTCGTGTTTTTGGGTTCTCTGTGTTTTGGGGAGCCCTCGTGTTTTGGGGCTCCCTGTGCACAGAAGAGAAGGGCAGCCCAGGTGTTTTGGGGCTCCCTGTGTTTTGGGGCTCCAGGCAGCCCCATTCCCCAGGGCAGCTCCCTGTGTGTGAGCCCCGTGTGACCCTCACCGTGTCCTGCTTCAGCCTTTCCAGCAGCTCCTTCTCGATGGCGTTGTCCAGCTGGGCAGCGATCAGGGCTTTCTCCTAAGGAACACAGAGCAGCTGGGTGAGCCCCAGGGGCAGTGGGGACACGGGGCACACGAGGGGACACGGGGCACACGAGGGGACATGGGGCACTCGTTACCTCCCGCCTGTTCTCGCGCCTCTCGATCTTCCTGCGCAGTGGGACGAGCTTCCTCCTGCAGGGAACAGGGAATGTCACAGCCCCCGGCAGGCAGCATCAGCCAGCAGCTGCAGCATTCCAAACCTCCTGAGGGGTGGGTGCCTCAGGGGAAGGAAGATCTAAAGCTGCCAGAGAGCGTCCAAGGGATGGGGAAGGGTCTGGAGGGGCCACAGGAAGAGCAGCTCCTCCCGAGGGGCAGCTCTGATCTCGGCTCTCTATGACATGGAGTGGCTGGAGCTGTGGCAGGGCAGGGTCAGGGTGGATTTTAGGGGAAGATTCTTCCCCCAGAGGGTGCTGGGCACAGCCCTGAGGCTGCCAGAGCTGGACACTGCTCCCAGAGATGCACAGGTGGGGTTGTTGGGGGGTCTGTGCAGGGTCAGGAGCTGGGATCAGTGATCCCTGTGGGTCCCTCCAGCTCAGGACATTCCCTCAATGCATTTCTACACTGCAAGTGCATTTCTACACTG
>NW_005054673.1:220689-224242 GCF_000277835.1 Geospiza fortis | reverse complement strand
GCTCATCTGTGTCAGATCCATCTAAACCCCTCAGGAAAACAGGACCAGCTCGGTGTCCCAGCAGCACCAGCGGCTCAGGAGAGGGGCAATGGCTCCAGAAGCCACCAGAGGTCACTCCCATGGTCACTCTAATGTCCCTTACTGTCTCTTGAGGGTCAGCTTGCGGATGCGGATCAGGTACTGCGTGATCTTGGTGAACCTCTGCTTGCACTTGTGCCGGATGAAGCGGGGCCAGTAGATGAGGTTCTCATCGATCTCCTCCAGAGCCTTCTCGTAGTTCTTGCTCAGCAGCACCTGCAGCGACAGGGGAAGGGCTGGGTGACAGAGCAGGACAAAAAAGGGACGTCTGGGAGGGACTGCATGGCCTCCAGGGTCACAGAATCATTAAGGAAAAGCCCTCCAAGGTGGTCCCCACCTTGTCCCCATCCCCGAGCACTGAGTGCCACCTCCAGGTTGGGGATTCCAAACCTCCCTGGGCAGTTCCATGTGGAAGGGGCTAACAGCAGGCCTGCTGGCTAAAGGAGCAAGAAGAAGCTGAGAAGCAAGAAGAAGCTGCTAAGGAGCTCTCTCCAAGGCTGTAACCAAGGAGACCAAGAGAAGAGAGGAACTGAAGAAAGATAAGAAGAGAACTTCGCAGAGTATTTTTAGAAAGTTAGCTGAAGTCACTATAACTTTTCACCAATGGTGTTAGGCTGATTTATTGTGGCCAACAGTTAGGGTAGAAGAAATATAAACAATTAGAAAGTGGATAAAAGGTCAGCCATGTTCAATAATAGAGTTGATATCTGAGACTGCTTGTGGTCTCTGTGTCGTGACTGCCTCGACAATGACAGTTCCATGTCATGGACATATTTTATGAAAAATCTTTTCATTGGGACTTTTTCTCCTGGGAAGCTGAGAGGCTTCAGAAACAAAATGTAAACAATAATTATCTGCTGCTGTGGAATGCAACAGGTGCATCTTTGATTGGTTTCTAATTAATGGCCAATCACAGTCCAACTGTCTCAGACTCTCTGGTCAGTCACAAGATTTTATTATCATTCCTTTCTATTCCTTTCAAGCCTCTGCTGCTGTCCCCCCTGTCCCTCCCTGCCCTCTGTGGGGACACCAGGGCTGCTGTCCCCGAGCTCACCCGCTCCCAGAGGCGCCGGGGAAACGCCGCCCGCTCGATGGTCTTCATGTAGAGGTAACAGCGACCTGGGGAAAACAGGGAACGTGGAAAATGTGTATTTTGTCATTGGCTGTTCACAAATATTCAAATGAATGTTATATGTGTTCTGTTAGAAAGTAATGCTGTATTAGTTTTCTTAAGTAGTGTGTTAAATATAGCTTTAGGTTACAACATAAGGTTAAAATAGAAACTGTGCTATGTAGGATACTTTTTAAAGAAAGGACTTGCACTGAGATAGCAGCTACAGGACACCTGAATCTTTCAGAGAAAATTAATTTATTGCCCTCATATCAGAAGAAACGAACTTCCTGCCCTGCTCAGCCCTGAAGACACCATCAGGATTGAGAGGAAGAAGCTGACACTGCCCAGACAGAATCCTGTGTTTGAATGGAATTTATGCATCATGGATGAGGTGTATGAACATGCAACAGGCTGTTGTTTTTAAGGGTTAATCCTCTGTTAACATGGGTCCTTTTTCGGGCTTATTTTGCCCAGAAAGAGGTACCCAAACTGTCCCTAACTCTTTGTTTTTATTGTCTCATATTGTCCTAAATTCTAATTGTCCAAATTATTATTACTCTAATTATACCGCTACTTTTACAACCATTTTATTACTATTAAACTTTATTAAAAATTTTTAAAAACAAATGATTGGCGTTTTTCACAGGGAACAAACCCCCAGGGCTGCCCCCAGACAGCGCCACCCACCCCTCCCTGCCCACTGCACCCCAGACCCATCCAGGCTGGAAAAACCTTCCAAGATCAAACCCAACTTTGATCCCCAGTGCCACATCCCGGCATTCCCATGGCACCTCAAGGATTGGGGGACTCCAACCCCCCCCTGGGGGCCTTTTTCAAGGCCTGATCCCCTTTCCATGCAGGAATCCCTGCTCCCACCTTTCTCCTCGCGGACCGTGGCGTACTGGCTGTTGGCCAGCGGGCAGGAGGAGCGGTTGCACAGCCCCGTCAGGTTGTACTCGTTCCTGCAGAAATTCTGCGTTTTGGTGCTGCAAAAAACGGGACAGGGGATCCATGAGGGGAGGGCAGGAAGACCCTGCAGCTCCCTGAGACAGAGTAAAAATCCCCCAGAGTAGAAATCCATTTTGATTTAGGTGAAATGTACATCTTTAAGTGTGTGGCGCCTTACTGCAGGGCCTAGGCTAAAGGGAAAACTGTGTCAATGAAGGACAGAGATAAGGGGGGAGACAGATAAGACAGAAACTGCTGTGAGAGCAGGTCAACCTGACCTAGGAATTCTTTCTGATAAAGAAGAACTAGCGGCAAATGTCACACGAAATTCATAAAAAAGGAATATGTATGAACCTAACATGGAATTGCATGCATATGTATTTGAGAGGGGGATAAAAAGGGACCTGAAGTTCCCAGAGGCACGCGTGTCATTTTAAGGGAACGATTCCCACATGCGTCCAGCGCTGTAATAAACACACCGGCTTTACAACTTTCACAAAGTTGTGGAGTTTTTGGCTACATCTCCACAAAACATCCCACGGCTCACCCCGTGCTCTGTGACTGTCACACGTGGTGGCACAGAGGGGACACTGTCCCTGCTGGCTCCCCCACAGCCCCCGCCCCGCCGTGTCCCCCAGACTCACGTCATCTTGTAGGAGCAGAACTGCCTGTTCCCCAGCATGCTCCAGACAACCTGCAGGGGACACAAGCAGCGGTGATCTCATTTATCATCCCCACAAAACACCGTCCAACAACCATGCCACTTTCCATTGGAATAACTGCCCTGATGGTAACAGGCCTAGGCATCGCTTCAGCCCTAGAAATGTCAAAAATAGCCCAAACACTCGTCCTCACCAAGCAAACTCCTCTCTCAAACTTCTCCTAGGATACTTTAACCCTTTAATCCACCGCCTAAGCATAACTAACTTCCTCAACAGAGGATAAAACATTGCCTCTCACCTAACTGACCTCTCCTGATACAAAATACTAGCCCCAGAAGGACAAGCCAACCTGCAACGAACAGCAACCAAAGCTGCCACTGCCCTCCACTCTGGCCCAATCAAAGCTTACTCAGGATCACTCGCTTTATCCATCCTCATCATCCTCATATCCACATACAGAAACAACCAATGGCCCTTAACATTTGTAAAAACCATCCAATCCTGAAAATCATCAATGACACCTTAATCAATCTCCCAGCACCATCAAATATCTTAACATGATGAAACACCGTGACGCCCCTCACCTGCGTGTCCCCGCCGGCTGTGGCAGCTGACGGGGGACACCCCACAAACATTGGGGTTTGCTCGGTGTCCCCCAGCAGGGAGAGCGCCGGGGCACAGCACACGTGCTGCTGCCCCGTCCCCACTCACATCCTCAGTGCCCCGGTGCCCCCCGAGCCACAGCCGTGCT
>NW_005054673.1:217071-219560 GCF_000277835.1 Geospiza fortis | reverse complement strand
AGGGAGGGGGAAGGGGGGGGAAGGAGGGCGGGCCGCGCTGTCATGGCGGCCGCGCCGCCTCAGGGCGGAGAGCGCGTAAAGCCTCGCTCAAAGAGGCGCTGAGAAATCCTGAGCGGTGTGTTCGAGGTTGTTTAAATCTGCTCTCTGGAACTGTGGGAGAAGATGCAGATTCTCTGCCAAGCTCTTCCCTCAGAGGAAGACGCCATCCTTCATCCAGGACACGGAGATTTACTGCAGGGAGAGGGAATAAATCCTAAATATATTCACCTTTCCTCCACTATGGAGGTGCTTGGCAGCTGGCCTGCAAGCAAAGCTGAGTTAATGGAAGAAATAACAATTGTTGATTTTTGAGTGTGTCCATAACAAGAAAGAAAAGAAGGCTGTCAGCATGGAAACAGATTAGAAAAGATACATGAGAAATTTTGTAAGCTGGACTATGTGCATAAGTAGATGTGTATACCTGCCTTACTAAATTTTTGTAAAACTTTTGCTAATTATATTGACATTAATTGCTTTGCACGAATGAATATAATAAGTTATTGTGGTGGAGTTAATGACTTAAGAGCACGCTTTGTTAAGAGTATATAAGCTAGAGAACGGGCAAAACAAAAAAAAAAACCATTTTTCTCCTTAGACCCTGCTCTGGTGCCATTTGTCTGCCTCCTGCCTGGCCCCAAACCATCGCCAGGTGGGAAAATCCTGCCCGGGAATTCCCTGGGTGAGCATTAGAGCAGGATTCCAGCCTTTAAATGGATTTCAGGAGCCAAGAATTGCCTGGAAATCGCTCTCCCGATGCCTGGAGCCGAGGCAGGGCATGAGCGGGTGTAAAAAACGCCAATCTCTTGATTTTTAAAAAAATTTTTAAAAGTTTAATGATAATAAAATGGTTCTTAAAATAGCAATATAATTTGAGTAATAATAATTTGGACGATTTGGATTAGGTTAACCCTTAAAAGCAACAGCCTGTTGCATATTCATACAGCTCATCCATGATGCATAAATTCCATTCAAACACAGGATTCTGTCTGGGCAGTGTCAGCTTCTTCCTCTGAATCCTGATGGCATCTTCTGGACTGAGCGAGGCAGGAAGAAGTTCATTTCTTCTGAAAATGGAGCAATAAATTCATTTTCTCTGAAAGATTTAAGTGTCCTGTGGCTGCTATCTCAGTGTGAGTACCTCATTCCTCTTTAAAAAATATCCCACGTGCATAGTTTTTATTTTAACTACAAAAGTTACCTTTTAACCACAAAACTACATTTCCCATCCTATTAAAATGTTAACACAGCACTAACAATCAGCACAAAAGAATACAGACAGTAAATATCTGCCCAGAGCCATTTAATGGGCACTTTTCACAGCGGGGCAGCAGCACCATCTGCTGAGGGAGCGAGGAGCTGTCACTGTCATTTTTTGTGGAAAAATCCTCTTTGCCCGGATTTCTCTCCTGGGAAGCTGAGAAGCCTCAGGGAAAAATGAAAACAATAATATCTGATTTGCTTCTCCTGTGTTTTGCTGCTTTGGAATGTGGTTTGGACATCGTTTATCCAACATGTGAATTGTTTTTACTTAATGAACAATCATGGTCAGGCTGTGTCGGACTCTGGAGAGTCATGAGTTTTCATTATTATCTTTTAGCCTTCTGTGTGTATCCTTTCTGTATTCTTTAGCATAGTTTAGTATAGCGTTCTTTAATATAATGTAATATCATAAAATAATAAATCGGCCTTCTGAGAACGTGGAGTCAGATTCTCAATCCCTCCTTCGTCCTGGGGATTCTCAACAGAAGGCTCCCAATTCTCCTTCGCCTTCCCCTTTTTTCCTTTTCCCCTCCATTTTTTCTGCATTTAACCCTTTCTGTGGAGTTATCTGTTCTGTTTGCAGCCCCCTCGGGAAGTTTCCAGTCTCTCTGCCTCCTTGCTGCCCCAGGCAGAATCACCCAGGTCTCTTTGCAGATGTTTTCCCCAAATATTTCCAGTTCTGAGCCAGCAGGAGGATTGATTTAAAACCCCAACCTGTTCTGTCTCACTGCTCCATCTTTCTCGCTTTACTTTCCTTCTCCTTCCTTTTGCTTTTTATTCTTCTATTTTGCTATTTTTCTGTCTCTTATTATTTTAACGGTTTTTAAATTTTCCTTCTGTCCATTTCCTTATTTTCCTCTTCCTCTTTTCTCTTGCCTTTTTTCCTCATACCTTTCCCCTTTCGACTTTTCAACTTTTTTTTATTCTTATCCATTAACCTTTTTTCTTCCTCTTCCTTTGCCCTTTGCCCGTTTCCTTTTCCTTTTCCCTTTTCATCTTCCTTTTACTTTTCCCTTTTTCTTTCCCTCTTCCTCTTCCCTTTCCAATTTCCTTGTCCTTGTCCTTTTACTTTTCCCTTTTCTCTTTTCCCTCTTCCTCTTCCTTTCCTCTTCCTCTTCCTCTCCTTTCCTCTTTTCCTCCCCTTTCTCCTTTCCCCTTTCTCTTTCCCCCTCCCAAATAATCCCCGTCCC
>NW_005054673.1:215189-217014 GCF_000277835.1 Geospiza fortis | reverse complement strand
CGCCCACCCCCTCAGAACATCCCAGGTTAATTAACACCGTGATTACCACCGTAATTAACCCGGCCCGTGTCACTCCCGAAAAGCCGGGGTTTGTTCCGGGAGCTGGAAGTGCTGGCGGTGGGATGGAATCTGTATTTAACGCTGAATTGAGAAATCGGGTGAAAAAGGGGAAATGCGGGGCTTTGGTAAAATCGCTCTATGGCAGCGCAGTGGGGAGAAATCAGAGTGCGTGAAGGTGTTTTTGTGGCTGCAATGGCATAAAATGGCTGTAGCTGTGCCCTGAATAGCACCAGGAGCTCCTGGGTCACGGAGCCTTTGGGAATCTCCGCCAGGTTTGGAAGCCAAACCCATCGCTGCAGTCCCAGGGCTTTGCCCTGGAGCAGAGGCTGCTGGCAGGGCTGGAGCCAGGGTCACTGCAGGGTTTTCCATGGAGATTCTGGATTTTCCCTGAACTGGGAAAATGGGAAATGTTCTGGGCTGCTTTTGGTTTGCCCTGGAACTGCCTGAGAGGCTGATTGAGGAAGGAGAGCTCATGAGACAGTCACGGGGTGAAATGCCTCACTCAGGGTCAGCCTTTCCACATGAAATGCCTCACTCAGGGTCAGCTTTTCCATTCCCTATATCCTGGTCCCGTTCCTGATTATCCTAATCCCATTCCCTGTTCCCATTCCCTGTATCCTGGCCCCATTCCTGGTCCTCATTCCCTATATCCCAATCCCATTCCCAAATCCTGGTTCCTAATCACATTCTTGGTTATCCCAGTCCTATTCCCTATATCCCACTATCCCATTCCTGTTACCAATCCCATTCCCTATATCCCAGTTCCCAGTCCCATTCCCTATATCCCATCCCATTCCCTATATCCCAGTTCCCAGTCCTGGTTCCCAATCCCATTCCTGATTATCCCATTCCCCATTCCCTATATCCCAGTCTCATTCCTGGTTCCCAGTCCTATTCCCTGTTGCTGTTCCCAATGCCGTTTCCAATCCCTTTCCCAGTTCCCATTCCCTATATCCTGGTTCCTAATCCCATTCCCTGTTCCCAGTTCCCAATGCTGTTCCCATTCCCTGTTCCCAGTCTCATTCCCCATTTCCATTCCCAGTTCCCAATCCCATTCCCTATATCCTGATTCCCAATTTCCATTTCCCGTTCCCCATTCCCAGTTTCCATTCCCCATTCCCAATTCCATTCCCTATATCCTGGTTCCCAGTCCTGTCCCTGTTCCCAGTTCCCAGTTCCCCGTTCCCAATCCCATTCCCTGTGTCCCATTCCCAATCCCATTCCTTGTTCCTGTCCCCATTCCCACTCCCATTCCTTGTTCCTGTCCCAGTTCCCAATCCCATTCCTTGTCCCCGTTCCCATTCCCAATCCTATTCCTTGTTCCTGTCCCGGTTCCCATTCCCAATCCCATTCCTCATTCCTGTCCCCGTTCCCAATCCCATTCCTCGTTCCTGTCCCCGTTCCCAATCCCATTCCTCCTTCCTGTCCCTGTTCCCAATCCCATTCCCAATCCCAGCCCCTCTGCCCCTGAGCTGTTTCCTCCTCCCAGGTGCCTCTCCCTGCTCAGGCCCAGCAGGGGTTGGGCCCAGGGCTCTGTCTCGGGGTGCTCAGGAGGATTGCAGGGCTCAAGCTGAGCTTAGGGGTTTGAGCCTGGCTCTCCTGAGCCAGAGCAGTTTGGTCAGGGCTGCCCTTGCAGCAGTTCCGGCTGTTTTATTGCAGTGTCAGCACCTGGGGAGGCCCTGGGGGTTCCCTGCTGGGATTTGGGGTCCTGGCTGGGCTCTGGGTGGCCCCACTGGGACTTGGGGTCCTGGCTGGGCTCTGGGTG
>NW_005054673.1:210141-215046 GCF_000277835.1 Geospiza fortis | reverse complement strand
GGGGAGGCCCTGGGGGTTCGCTGCTGGGATTTGGGGTCCTGGCTGGGCTCTGGGTGGCCCCACTGGGATTTGGGATCCTGGCTGGGCTCTGGGTGGCCCCACTGGGATTTGGGATCCTGGCTGGGCTCTGGATGGCCCCACTGTCCCATTTCCCCCCCCACCCCGGGATGGGGTGAGGAACAGCCCCAGCTGCTCCTCGTGACCCTGAGGGAGCTCTGACTCAGGATTCCCCTGCCTGGGGTCAGCTGATGCGTTTTCCCTGAGCTGACAGCAAAATCCTCCCTTGGAATTGCAGAATCATGGAATGGTTTGGGTGGGAAGGGACCTAAAGCCCACCCAGTGCCACCCCTGCCATGGGGACACCTTCTGCTGTGCCAGGGTGCCCCAAGCCCCCTCCAGCCTGAACAGGGAATCCCTGTAGTGGGGAATAAACACTGGGATTACCTCCAGGAGCAGGAAAAATGCTCCATGAATTCCTCTTAATGGGGAATAAACACTGGGATCACCTCCAAGGAGCAGGAAAAATGCACCAAGAATTCCTGTCATGGAGGGGAAAATGCTGAGATGGTGTCAGTGTCACCCCCAGGGAGCAGGAAAAATGCTCCATGAATTCCTGTCCTGGAGAATAAACACTGGGATCACCTCCAGGAGCAGGAAAAGTGCTCCATGAATTCTTGTAATGGGGAATAAACACTGGGATCACCTTCAGGAGAAGGAAAAATGCTCCATGAATTCCTGTCCTGGAGAATAAACACTGGGATCACATCAGTGTCAGCTCCAGGGAGCAGGAAAAATGCTCCATGAATTCCTGTCATGGGGAATAAACATTGGGATCACATCCAAGGAGCAGGAAGAATGCTGGACACCCAATCCTGTCCCTAATCCTTCCTGTGGAGTTCCTAATAAACAGAAATCAGGCCCCAAATCTGAGCCTGGTGCTAGGGATGGAGTGGGAAATGGGATGTGGGAAGGGATGGAGTGGGAAGTGGGAAGGGATGGAGTGGGAGTTGGGATGTGGGAAATGGGATCTGGGATGTTCCTGAGGAAGTTCCTGACTCCTGCCCTGTGTTTTTTTTGCAGCTTACAAAACTGTGTCAGGTGTGAACGGGCCCCTGGTTATCCTGGACCAGGTTAAGGTAAATTCTCAGCTGTTCATGGAGATTTTGGAGGGAGAGTTGCCAGGAAAAGCTGGGAAAGGTAAAATCCACCTGCTGGGAAGTTCCCCAGAGCCACATTGGTACATTTCTGACTGCTGGGATCAATGGGAGTGGGAAAGGCAGGAGGAAAGGGAGAGTTCTTGGGGAAAGAAAGGAAGCAGAGTTTGAGTTTTCCCAAACCCTGGAATGCTGATGACATTCCAAGCTGAAATGAAGCTGTTTGCTTTGCTCCCAACCTTTCTGTTTCCACATCAGTGCTCTGGAAAAGGAAGCTGTGGACACTCCTGGCTCCTTTTCAGGCAAAGCTGCTGCAGGTTTTTCCTCTTGTGCAGAGGCTGCACTGCATCTTTCTGCCACTATTTGGAGTTTTTAGAACTAATTCTGGCAGCTCCAACCATCCAGATATTCCCATAAAAATGGCTTTAACTTGAGAGATTTAATATCCTGGGCAGGAGTTTGGTTCAGATGATAAAATTATACATAATAATTTTTTAAGAAACCAGGCTGGGAGGTGGTGATTTTTGTTTGTTGGCTGGAGTTTAACCCCTTCCCTCCTCCCTGTGCCCCCTCAGTTCCCCAGGTACGCCGAGATCGTGCACCTGACCCTGCCCGATGGCACCAGGAGGAGTGGGCAGGTGCTGGAAGTCAGTGGCTCCAAAGCTGTGGTTCAGGTAGGAGCAGGAAGCTCTTTTCCCATCATTAATTCATCAGGATGAGCCCCAAACCAAATCAAACCTGGCTGGAGATGTTTTCTTTTTCAATGGAAACAATAAAATCACCTGCTTGTTCCAGTGCAGGTGGCGTCGATAATTTGAGATTTCTGACCGTGCACAATGACATTTTTGTTTCCACCCCCCTGGATGTGTTTCCACCCCACTGGATTTATTTCCACCCCACTGGATGTGTTTCCACCCTCCTGGATTTATTTCCACCCCACTGGATTTATTTCCACCCCACTGGTTTCCTTTGCTGCTGGATTAAAGGAATCCCCTGGAATTTGCAGTGTTGGATTCCAGATCAGCCCCTGATATTTTATTTCTCCTAAAAAGCTGTTTCATGTTCACATTATTGACTCTGAAGAGCTTGGCAGGGGGAAACACTTGAGATCAAAGGAATTGCACCAGGTTTGGTGGTTCTTGCTGATAGAATTCATAATTTTTTTTTTTTTAAAGCAGGGTTTTGTGGTGTTTCCTACCAGCTCTTGGTGCCCTTTCCAGAGCAGCTCCTGCTTTGTGCCCTGAGGCTGCAGGTGAAGCAGCATTCAGGGGTTGCTTTGTGAAGCACAAAACTCCTGTCCTGTGGTTTATTTGTATTTTTCCTGCTGCATTTGCAGGTGTTTGAAGGCACTTCAGGGATTGATGCCAAGAAAACCTCCTGTGAGTTCACTGGGGACATCCTGAGAACCCCGGTCTCGGAGGACATGCTTGGTGAGGATTTACCTGTGGATGTGAACAGTGAATGGATTTCTCCAAAATTACCTGCTTTTCACAATAATTCTCATTTTTCTTGCTGTTTCCTATAGGCAGAGTGTTCAATGGGTCAGGAAAACCCATAGACAGAGGTCCCATTGTCTTGGCTGAGGATTTCCTGGACATTATGGGTTTGTTCTTAGTCCTTTTCTGAGGGGGGGGAGTAAAATCAAACCTGCTGTGTTTCAGCTTTCTGAATTTATATATTTGAACACAAGAACTAACTCTAGTTGTTATATATTAGAACAGAAGATCTAACTTGGGAGGAGCTTCATCTCATTTTTGAGTATATGTGTGGCACCAAATTCTAATTAAATTCCCCAAGTGCAGGGAGATGAGGGAGCAGGAAGTTTTCTGCAATATTTGAAAGACGCTCTTTGTTGTTTGTAGACTTAATTCTACAACACCTAAAGGTGAAATGCTGATAACCTGGCAGAGTTTTAAATCATTCTTAGCACTGACATGAGCATTTAACAGCAGAGTCTTGAAAGGTCAGGTGTGACCAGGTGCAGCTAAAGATCTCTTGGTGTCACAATGGGGTTTGTACTCATATTTGAGTATGTGTATGGCACCAAATTCTAATTAAATTACCCAAGTGCAGGGAGATGAGGGAGCACAACATTTTCTGCAATGTTTCAAAGATGGTCTTTGTTATTTGAGGTGAAATGCTGATAACCTGGCAGAGTTTTAAATCATTCTTAGCACTGACATGAGCATTTAACAGCAGAGTCTTGAAAGGTCAGGTGTGACCAGGTGCAGCTGAAGATCTGTTGGTGTCACTGTGGGGTTTGTACCCATTTATCAGGGTGTTTGATAAAGCTCCCAGCACGTCCAGGGAGTAACATTGTGTTCTCTCCAAAAATCCCACAGGCCAGCCAATCAACCCCCAGTGTCGGATCTACCCAGAGGAAATGATCCAGACTGGGATTTCTGCCATAGATGGCATGAACAGTATTGCCAGGGGCCAGAAAATCCCCATTTTCTCAGCTGCTGGGCTGCCCCACAACGAGGTGAGGCCTCAGAGCTGCTCGAAACATGGTGGGAGCCAAAACTAAATTTAATTCTGGGCCGTGGGACAGCATCAGGTGCAAACCCTGGGATATTTCTTGCCTAGATTGCAGCTCAGATCTGTCGCCAGGCTGGCTTGGTGAAGAAATCCAAAGATGTGATGGATTACAGCGAGGAGAACTTTGCCATCGTCTTTGCTGCCATGGGGGTGAGCCCACAGTGCTGGGGGAACGTGGGGCTGGAGGAATCAGAGACATTCTGAGAGTGGCTGAGGCCTGAGCAGCTTTTGTGAGCGTGGAATTAAAGAATGGGTGAAAATCCTCAAGGCTGGAATCTGCCTGTGGAACAGGCTGCCCAGAGAAGCTGCTGTGGCTGCCCCATCCCTGGGAGTGTCCAAGGCTGGGCGAGGCTTGGAGCACCCTGGGGTAGTGGGTGTGTCCCTGCCCATGGCACTGGAGGATTTTTTGGGGTCCCTTCCCACCCAAACCATTCCATGGTTCCAACAAAGATAAGGATAATAAAGTATCTCAGACTTGATCTCCAGCCTGGAATTCCAGAAGTTGCTCACTCTGGTAGTTTAGAGGAACCTGATGGCTGGAGATCTTTGCTGAGGGTTATTAATGAGCTCATCAGCCCTTAATTGGCTGGGAAATGTGCCAGGTCCAACCCAGAGCTGTGCTTTAGGTGAACATGGAAACCGCTCGGTTCTTCAAGTCGGACTTTGAGGAGAACGGCTCCATGGACAACGTGTGCCTGTTCCTGAACCTGGCCAACGACCCCACGTGAGTGGCACCCCCTGAGGGGGGCAGGACAAACAGCTGGGGGGGATGGAGCCTTCTGGGGGGGTTGTGCAGGTGCCACTTGTGGGGTGGGGGTTTGTGCCAGCACTGCAGCAAGTGAAATGAGGCTGGAGCTGCAGGTGCAGTGGTGCTGCTGCAGCTAAAGTGCTGCTCCAGGTGCAGTGGTGCTGGAGCTCCAGGTGCAATGGTGCTGGAGCTGCTGCAG
Organism: Geospiza fortis; assembly: GCF_000277835.1. Lineage (NCBI taxonomy): Eukaryota > Metazoa > Chordata > Aves > Passeriformes > Thraupidae > Geospiza > Geospiza fortis. The sequence continues at coordinate 210,407 of NW_005054673.1, read as the reverse complement.
GTGTTGGAGAAGATGAAATAGGAAGGCCTTATAAATATGATTGCCTGGCAAAAGATTTTGAGAATATAGAAACTATAAGTGAGATTGGAATGAAAGCAAGCTGTGAGATCCCTCAGTTACTGAACAACTGGAAAACAATGGTGTGGCTGGCTGAAGGTGATCCCCTTTTGATGGAACAGCACCCTCTGCTTGCAGACAGCTCCAAGGGTCAGAGCAGACCCTACAGCTTGGCAGGAGGGGGCCAAAGAGGAGGTTTTAGGGTTTAA
>NW_005054673.1:203427-209996 GCF_000277835.1 Geospiza fortis | reverse complement strand
TCTTTCCCTCTCACCCTCTCTCCCCCTCTCTTCTCTCAGCCTGCTCTGAGCTGTGCCTGGCAGCTCCCAGCAGGGCCCTGCACCCAGGCCCTTTGCAATAAACCCCAAATTCCATGACCTGGCTGCAGAGATCTCTCACCTCCATCTGTCCTGACCATGCTACCCCCATCACTCCTACATGCAGGGGCAGCACTGGAGCTGCAGGGGCAGCACTGGAGCTGCAGGTGGTGCCTGGCAGCCCCGTGTGGCTCAGGTGTCCCTGCAGGTGACAGCAGTTTGTGTTGCAGCATCGAGCGCATCATCACACCCCGGCTGGCGCTGACCACGGCAGAGTTCCTGGCCTACCAGTGTGAGAAACACGTGCTGGTCATCCTGACAGACATGAGCTCCTATGCTGAGGCTCTCAGAGAGGTGTGTGTGCTCATTAAGGTGTTAATTAATGAGGGTATTGGCAGAAAGGGGTGCTGTGAAGTGAGGAGCCAAGCTGCTGCTTGAGTCATGTTCATTGGGGTGGCTGAGAGCAGCCAGTGAGGATTTTAGCTGATCCTTGGTGGGCTGGGATTTATTTCACTGGTGGCAATTCCGACCCTGGAAGTGTCCAAGGTTGGACAGGACTTGGAACAACCTGGGATGCAGCCTCCCTTTTATCCCAATTTCCAGGCACATTTCCCTTCTCTCTTTCCCCATTTCTAAGGTACTTGAGAGGTTCAGAGTTCCCAGAACACCTGATCCCAAAGATTTCCCTCTAATGTATAACCCTCCCTTTTAATTTATAATTCTTAGAGAATTTATGGATTTTTCCCCATTTCTGAGGTACTCGAGAGATTCAGACTCCTTGATACGCCTCATACCAAAGATTTCTCAAAGATTCCTCTCTAATGTGTAAACCTCCCTTTTAATTTTTAATTCTTTCAGAGGTTTTTCTTCTCCATTGTTTCTTTCATCTTTCAATGTCTAATTTCATTTATCAGCAAACACAAAGTTTATTTATAAAAGCAAATCTCTTTTTCCATTCATCAATCAGTAGAATCTTTCTTGTTGTTTCTTTTATCTCCCAGTGCTAATTTTATCTACCAGCAGACCCACAGCTTGTTTGGAAAGACAAATCCACCATTCCTCTCATAACCTAAAACTATATTTTTAAGAGAATTAGTACAGGATTACTTTCTAACACAACACATATAATACTCATTTGAATCCTTGCCAAAAGCCAATCATAAAACACTCGTTTTTTCACATTTTTGTGGCTGCCCCAGGTGTCAGCAGCTCGGGAGGAGGTGCCTGGGCGCCGAGGCTTCCCTGGCTACATGTACACTGACCTGGCCACCATCTACGAGCGTGCAGGGCGTGTGGAGGGCAGGAACGGCTCCATCACCCAGATCCCCATCCTCACCATGCCCAACGACGGTGAGTCCCTGTGGGAATGTGCCTCTTCTGGATGGAGTGACAAAACTGTCCTTTGTCCCCTTAAAAAGGAAAGAAACCCAGAAGTTTCTTTCCTTGATCAGGTGGAAAAGACATCTCATAAGACCTGGGTTTGTTCTGAAGTCTCAAGACTTCACCTCAAACTTAGATAGCAAATTGGTGTAGGAATTCACTGTAGGAATGTGCCTCTTGTTGACAGAGTGACAAAACTGTCCTTTGTCCCCTTGAAAGGAAAGAAGTTTAGAGGTTTAGGTGAAAAAGGCCTCTCACAGGTTTGGGGAACTTCATGTCAAAGTTAAGGAGAGCAAATTGGTGAGTCCCTCTAGGAATGTGCCTCTTGTTGACAGAGTGACAAAACTGTCCTTTGACCCCTAAAAATGGAAAGAAGTTTAGAGGTTTAAGTGAAAAAGGCCTCTCATAGGACCTGGGTTTGTTCTGAAGTCTCAGGACTTCACCTCGAAATTGAGGAGAGCAAATTGGTGAGTCCCTGTAGGAATGTGCCTCGAGTCCCTGTAGGAATGTGCCTCCTGTTGACAGAGTGACAAAACTGTCCTTTGTCCCCTTAAAAGGAAAGAAGTTTAGAGGTTTAGGTGAAAAAGGCCTCTCATAGGACCTGAGGGACTTCACCTCAAACTTAAAGATAGCAAATTGGTGTAGGAATTCACTGTAGGAATGTGCCTCTTGTTGATGGAGTGACAAAACTGTCCTTTGTCCCCTTAAAAAGGAAAGAAGTTTAAAGGTTTAGATGAAAAAGGCATCTCACAGGTTTGGGGAACTTCACCTCAAAATTAAGGAGAGCAAATTGGTGAGTCCCTGTAGGAATGTGCCTCGAGTCCCTGGAGGAATGTGCCTCCTGTTGACTGAGTGATAAAACTGTCCTTTGTCCCCTTAAAAAGGAAAGAAGCCCAGAAGTTTCTTTCCTCAATAAGCTAAAAAAGGCATCTCATAGGCTTGGGGGACTTCACTTCAAACCTAAGGATAGCCAATTGGACAAACCCAAAAAGTCTGGGCAATTTACTAGAAAAAGAAGAGAACAAAGAAACTAATTGTTTTTGTGAGGTGTTTTACCAGGAGGAAGAACCTCTGGCACCTGGCTCGGTTTTTCTCTGTAAAGAGTTTTGTTATTTTGCATTTTATCAAAACCTTTTTGTTTCCAACAGTACCACAGAAGCCATCCTGCTGATTTTACACCTTCTGAGGTAGCTGAGCTATCTTGGGTGTGAAATAGATCTCCAGGAGCTTCTGAGACCTTTCAAGTCACAGCCAGGGGCCTTCCAAGAGCTGCCCTGGGGTCACCCAGCAGCACAGCAGTCTTGGGGCCTTTAGGTTTCCTTCCTGTTCCAGGTTTTGGCTGCTTTCTGCTAAAAATGCCTTGCCCTTTGAGGGCTCAGGCTTGGTGCTGATCCATGAGCACTTGGGATTTGTGGAGGGAATAATTGCTGAAGTCACCTGGCAACAAAAAGCTGCAGCTCAATGCTAAAATGGATATAAAAAGGCTGAAAATCATCAAAACTTTTTTTTTTTCCCACAGATATTACTCATCCCATCCCTGACTTGACTGGATACATCACTGAGGGGCAGATCTACGTGGACAGGCAGCTGCACAACAGGCAGGTGTGTGCCTCGCTGCTCTCAAGGTGCTTAGGGTTACTCTGATTTTTAAGGATTCCTGTTAATTCTGGGTGTTTTCCCCCAGATTTACCCCCCCATCAACGTGCTGCCCTCCCTGTCCCGGCTGATGAAGTCGGCCATCGGTGAGGGGATGACCAGGAAGGACCACGCTGATGTGTCCAACCAGCTGGTGGGTACAAAACCCCCCTTGGCCGCCCAGCTGAGGGGATCCAGAACATTCCTGAGGCTGCTTTCATGCCTTGGCTGAGTGTTCAGTGAGAGGTCTTGAGTTTGGAGAGGAATTGTGGATGATTAGAGAGGAGGGGACAGCCGAGCTGAGGGTGTTCACCTGGAGAGAGCTCAGAGCCACTTCCAGGGCCTGGAGGGGCTCCAGGAGAGCTGGGGAGGGACTGGGAACAGGACACAGGGAATGGAACCCACTGGCAGAGGGCAGGGATGGATGGGATATTGGGAATTGGGAAATCCTGGCTGTGAGGGGCTGGGCTGGAATTCCCAGTGGAGCTCTGGGAGGGACTGGGGATGAGGATGGAGGGACAGGACACAGGGAATGGAACCCACTACCAGAGGACAGGAATGAATGGGATATTGGGAATTGGGAATTCCTGGCTGGAATTCCCAGAGGAGCACCAGGAGAGCTGGGGAGGGACTGGGGATGAGGGATGGAGGGACAGGACACGGGGAATGGAACCCACTGGCAGAGGACAGGAATGGATGGGATATTTGGATAGAATTCCTGGGCTGGAATTCCTAGAGGAGTGCCAGGAGAGCTGGGGAGGGACTGGGAACAGGACACAGGGAATGGAACCCACTGGCAGAGGGCAGGGATGGATGGGATATTGGGAATTGGGAATTCCTGGCTGTGAGGGGTTGAGCTTGAATTCCCAGAGTAACCCCAGGATGAGGGATGGAGAGACAGGACACAGGGAATGGAACCCACTGGCAGAGGGCAGGGATGGATGGGATATTGGGAATTGGGAATTCCTGGCTGTGAGGGGCTGAGCTGGAATTCCCAGAGTAGCACCAGGATGAGGGATGGAGAGACAGGACACAGGGAATGACTTCCCTCTGCCAGAAGACAGGAATGGATGGGATATTGGGAATTGGGAATTCCTGGCTGGAATTCCCAGAGGAGCCGTGGCTGCTCCTGGATCCCTGCAGTGCCAGGCTGGGGTAAGCTGGGGCAGAGGGAGGTGTCCCTGGCATGGCAGGGGTGAGATGAGGTGATGATGATGATGTTTGAGGGCCCTGCCAGGCTCCCTGAGCCCCCTTCTTTCCCCCCAGTATGCCTGCTACGCCATCGGCAAGGACGTGCAGGCCATGAAGGCCGTGGTGGGCGAGGAAGCGCTGACCTCGGACGACCTCCTGTACCTGGAGTTCCTGCAGAAGTTTGAGAAGAACTTCATTGCTCAGGGTAAGGCTGGCAGCGGCTCCCAGCGGGGCAGGGACCGTGCCAGGGCCGTGTTCCCTGTGGCACTCCCTGCCCCACGTGGCCCCGGGCTGTCCCCGCAGGGCCCTACGAGAACCGCACGGTGTTCGAGACCCTGGACATCGGCTGGCAGCTGCTCAGGATCTTCCCCAAGGAGATGCTCAAGAGGATCCCCCAGAGCACGCTGGCCGAGTTCTACCCTCGGGATGCCAAGCACTAGCCCGGCTCCCCGTGCCCCTGCTCTGTGGTTTGGTTTCCTTTTCCATGTGTTGGTGTTTCCCCGTCACCCTCCCAGCTCCACCCAGCAGCAGGTGACACTTGTGGCAGTGTTCCCACTGAGAGCAGTTTGGAAAATATCCCTTCTCCCACAGCCTGCATCTCCAGGAGGATGCTCTGAAAATGTGCAATAGCCACCACGAGGTTTGGGCTTTGAAATGAGCTTTTGTGGGGTTCTCAAGGCGCTGAGCGTGATCAGAAATTGCAAACCTTCACTTTGAAACCCGTGGGTTAGAAAACATGAAAGAGGAAATGTGACTTGCAGGACAACATTCCTTGGTGAAAAATGCAGGTTTTTAACCAGGGCTGCACTTTCTGAAAGGATGTGGAGGTGACGCTGGGGACTTCCCCACCAGCAAAGGTGGAAAAGTCCTTGTCCTTTCAGAGGACAAAGGCCAGTGAGGTGCTACCTGAAATTAGCAGGGTAAAGCTTAATTATTGAACTGCAGGTTTTAAATTGAAGTTTGCAGAGTAAATTTCCTCCTTCGCCCTTTTTTGGTTGGATTCTGGAGGTGCCAAACAGAACCAGCAGCTCATTCTGGGCTCAGAAGTGTCACCACAGCTGTTGGTGGTTCAAGGCTTTGTGCTGCTGCTGAGGGGGACCCTGAGAGGTGAAAACCAACCTAAAACCTGGCCTAGGTCTGCTGGTGTGAGCTCAGCTTTTAAACCATGGCCTGTACACACAAAGCCACAGAAGTTCATAAAAAAGGCAGCTTTTAATGTGAGAAAGGATATTTCCAACCTGCTCCAGGTGTGCTGGGCCCGTGCCATGGCTGGAGCTGTTGTGGTTTGCACTCCAGGCACAGATTTGCCTCAGCATTCCCGAACTCTGCAGTCCTGGCTGGGCAATTCCGTGTTGTTCCTTTTCCAACGGGTTCAGCTGAGGCTCTGGGCCCGCTGCTGCTGGCACAATTCCATGCTTTTTCCAGGCTTTCCTGTAGTCTGAGCCCCGGGCTGGCTCAGCAGAGCATGTTACACCTCCCTGCAGTGTCTGGGAAGGTGCTAACATGACTGGAATGTGCAAATTCCAGCTTTTCCCTGCCGTCTCCATGTGCAGTTCTCTGGTTTGTTCCGTGTTCTCTGTGGCTGCAGCAGCGACTTTATTCCAGTGCATTCCACCCAAAGCTGTGTCCAGTCTCTTTTTCCTGAGGTCAGGATGGGAGGGCAGAAGCCTTGGCATGAAAACACTTTAATGTAGAGAATCTCTAAATAAATTAAATATGGAAGGTGTTGAACAAACGGGAGCTTTGGTGGTGAAAACTCACTTGGGTTGTTCCTGTCCCTGGGAATGGAGCAGCTCCAGTGTGGATTAAGGGTCACTGGAGCCACCCCCCACATTGTCCTTGGAGCTGGTGGCTGAGGAGGAGGAGGAGGGTGTGACCTTCAGCCTCAGTCACGGGGAAAGGCTTTGCAGGAATGTGCAGGGAATGTGATCGCTCTGTGCTCACCTCCCTCCCTCTGCTGGGGGAGGCTCGGAAACCTTAAACTCCTGGAAAATGAGCTGGAGGCCCCACTTTGGCTGGGACTCTGGGTGTGATCAGCAGTGGGGTGGGGGACAGTCAGTGAGCCCAGCCCCTTCATCACCCCTGGGCAGGTTCAGGCTTAGGACAGACCCTGGCCCAGGGGGGGACAGCCTGAGCCTGCACAGGGCCCTGGAAACCCAGGAATGGGCAAACCCAGGAGTGACCATACCAGGAATGGGCAAACCAAACCCAGGAATGGGCAAACCAAACCCTGGAATGGGCAAGCCAAACCCTGGAATGGGCAAGCCAAACCCTGGAATGGGCAAACCAAACCCTGGAATGGGCAA
>NW_005054673.1:199500-203367 GCF_000277835.1 Geospiza fortis | reverse complement strand
GCAGGAATGACCAAACCAAGAATGAAAAAAAAGTAGGAATGACCAAACAAGGAATGACCAAGTCAAACCTAGAAATGAACAAAACCAGGAATGAGCAAACCAAACCCAGGAATGGCCAAAGCAAACCTGGGAATGGCAAACTGAGGAATGAACAAAACTAGGAATGAACAAATCAGACTCAGGAATGGAAAATGTGGGAATGAACAAACCCAGGAGTGGGCAAAACCAGGAATGGGCAAACCCAGGAATGGCCAAACCAAACCCAGGAATGAACAAATCAAACCTGGGAATGGAAAATGTAGGAATGAAAAACCCAGGAATGGGAAAAACCAGGAATGACCAAACCAAACCCGGGAATGGCAAACCCAGGAATGGCCAAACCAAACCCAGGAATGACAAACCCAAGAATGAACAACCCAAGTCCAGGAATGGCCAAACCAAACCCGGGAATGGCAAACCCAGGAATGGCCAAACCAAACCCGGGAATGGCACACCCAGGAATCAACAACCCAAGCCCAGGAATTGCAAGCCCCTGCAGGTTTCCTCTCTCCCCAGCCCCTGGGCTCAGCACAGCGTTTCCCCCGAGCTGCTCAGCGCTGTGGGATGAACAAAGGCTTTGGGGCTGTCCGTCTGTCCCTGGCAGCGCTGTGACAGCTCCTGGCACGCCTGGGGACAGGGGACAGCAGGTACCGGCTCAAAGGGCCGTGCTGCTCTCCCAGCTGCCGCTGCCGGGCGTTTCCAGCCCCGGCCGCTTTTTGAATTCAGATTTTTTGATCCCATAATGAGTAACGAGCAGCGCCCGGGGGCTCAGCCCCGCGCCGGGGGATGGCAGCCGGTCCCTGCCGCGGGCACACGCCAGCTGTCCCTGCCTGGCTGGGGACGGGGGGGGGACAGCCCGGGCGGTCCCTCCTGCCCCGGGGGCTCCGGGCCGGTGGCAGATGCGAGGCACGGCCGGCAGCAGGCGGGGGGGCAGAGCGGCCGGGGCTCATTTGCACATCAAAAGCGGGGGTTGCTCCCCAAACCCGGCCCTGCGAGCGCGGGGGGGGCCCGTCCGATTCCCCGTGCCAGGCAGCGCCACGGAGGCGCTGGGGGGGGGTTTGGGTTCGGGGGTCAGGTTTGGGTTTAGGGTTGGGGTTGGGTTCAGGTTTAGGTGTGGCTTTGGGTTCGGGTTTAGGTTTGGGTTCGGGTTTAGGTTTGGGTTTAGATTTGGATTTGGGTTCGGGTTTGGGTTTAGGTTTGGGTTCAGGTTTGGGTTTTGGTCAGGGTCCGGGTTTGGGTTTGGATTCGGGTTTAGGTTTAGGTTCGGGTTTAGGTTTGAGTTTGGCTTCGGGTTTGGGTTTAGGTTTGGGTTCGGTTCAGGTTCGCGTTTGAGTTTAGGTTTGGGTTCGGGTTTGAATTTGGGTTTGGGTTTAGGTTCGGGTTTAGGTTCAGGTTCGGGTTTGGGGCTGGCTCTGCCCTGCACACCGCCAGACACGCGTGCGGTGCCACCGGCGCGTTTTAAGGAGATGCAAATCGGCTTTTCTCCGTGCCGGGGCTCATTTGCATACGCTCATTTGCATACGCTCATTAGCCCAACGACCGCGGCAGCTGGAGCGGGGCTGGAGCAGAGCAGGGACCCCCGAGAAAGGCTCGTTCTCCCTTTTGCCCCCCAAAAACCAGCCTGGCTGCCTCAGCCCCTGGTCGTGCTGAGCTGTCCCCGAGGGAGCTCTGAATGATTTTCCCCTGGCATTATCCGGCCTTGCTGCTCCTTCCTGCTCTGTGTCCTGCAGGAGCAGGGTCCCAGCTGTCCTGGGGCTCTGCCAGGAGCATTTCACACCCTGAGGCTCTCCCAGGACAAGAGGTCACATCCTGGTGCTCTCCCCTGCCAGGTTTGTGCCAAGGCTGGCACAGCTCAGTCACAGCTCCAGGAGGGGTTTGCTGGAACAGGGGCAGGATCATCGCCTGCTTTCCAGGAGAAGCAGCCCAGACCCATCAGGGCTGGCATTTTGGATCTCCAGGGATGAGGTTTTGGCTTCCCTGGACGTTCCTAAGGATTCTCTGGGGTGTTTGTGCCCTCAGGGATGCTGCTGGCCCTGCCCTTGCTCCTTCTGGTGCTGCTGAGCTGGGCTGTGACCTTGGAGGGACAGGGACATCCCCATGAGGCTCAGGGCTCTCCTTGCTGCTCCCTTGGCGGGTTTAGTGGCAAGGAAGGGCTGGGAAGGGCTGGGCTGCACCCCCAGCCAGGTTGGGGTGGCTGTGACAGGAGGGACCCTCAGGGCACAGAGCCCTCACTGGGATTTCCTGTCCTTTCCCTCCCCAGCAGTTCCAAAATAAACGAAAAATAAATAAACTCAAATTTCCCTGGAAAGCAGCAGCAGGTGCCAAGAGCCTTTTTGGGGTGCCCAGATCCACCCCCTGCCCTGTGGGTGCAGCCAGAATGAGCAAAGTTGCCTGAAATTGAAGAGTTTTCCCCATTTTCTGCTCCCCAACCTCCCCCTTGGCCTCTCCCCACGCTGTTTTTTTCGTGGAATTGATTTGGTTTGAAGCAAAACAGCTGAAACAGTCAAAACCCGACCTCGGGTTTGTTCCAGCAGCCAGGCTCCACCTCTCCCTCGGGAATTGTTTTCCCTGGATCTCCTCAGGGTCGGGACCTGCCTGCTCAGGGACGCTGGGGATGGGCTGGGGGTGAAATCCAGCCCCGCCTGCAGGGTCGGGGGCTCAGGCTGGCAGGATTATCCCGAGCCCAATCCCTGCTTCTCCACGCTCGGGTTATCCCAGCTGCAGAGCAGAGATAACTCCAGGGCCAGGTGCAGGGATGGCCCCAGAGGGGACTCTGGTGGGCTGTGATAAATTCACAGAATCCCAGAATGATGAGCTTGGAAGAGACCTCTGAGATCATCCAGTCCAACCTGTGCCCTGACACCTCACCCAGACTATAGCACCCAGTGCCATGTCCAGGCTTTTTTTAAACACATCCAGAGATGGTGATTCCACCACCTCCCTGGGAAGAGCATTCCAGTGCTTTATTATTCTTTTGGTGAAAAATTTCTTCCTGATATCCAACCTACACCTTCCCTGACATAGCTGTGTCCTTTTCTGGTGGCTCGGGCATGGAGAATGACCAGAACACCAACGAGCACCTGTCACAGAGATGTTTTATGAAAAATCCTTCCATTAAGATTTGTTCTCCTGAGAAGCTGAGAGGCCTCAGGAACAAAATGTAAACATTGATTATCTGCTGCTGTGGAATGCAACAGGTGGATCTGTGATTGGTCCATGTTGCTTGTTTCTAATTAATGGCCAATCACAGTCAGCTGTCTTGGACTCTGTGAGACACAAGATTTTATTATCATTTCTTTCTATTCCTTTCAAGACTTCTGATGAAATCCTTTCTTCCATTCTTTTAGTACAGTTTTAATATAATATATCTCATAAAATAATAAATCAGCCTTCTGAAACATGGAGTCAGATCCTCCCTCGTCCTGGGACCCCTGTGAACACCACCACAAGCACCTGCAGAGAGAGGCTGGAGAAGTTTTAAAAAATTTATTTATAAATAAAAAACATAAAATTAACCAGTAGTTTACATCAGTCACCAGAAAGAACATCCAAAAAAAAAAAAATCAACAAAATGAAAAAAAAAAAAACCTGCAGAAAAATAATTCTCTTGTCCAGACACACCTGGAATGCGACGGGCACACACAGCGCGGTTGTGCAAAGGCAGCACGGCGAGGCCTCTGGAGATCACATCACAGAGCTGGGGGGGACACGGGGCCGGGGGACACGCCTGGGGACAGGGACAGGGACGGGGACAGGGGACGCAGAGAGGGACAGGGACGGTGACAGTGCCTGGGGACAGGGACAGGGTGAGGGACAGGGTCAGGGGGC
>NW_005054673.1:187869-198605 GCF_000277835.1 Geospiza fortis | reverse complement strand
GGGCGCAGAAGGCACAGACTGGTTCCTGTGTGTCACCTTTCCAGGCTGCAGTGGCGCGAGGGATGCGGAATTTCGCACAGCTCGGCGCCCGTGGCTGAATTGGCGGCGTTGGGATTGTGCAAGAACCACCCCCCCAAGAGCCCTGGAATGGGGCAGTGGGTAAATAATTGCAGCAAAAATATCATTGCACTGGCACGGAGGGGTCCCCTGGGGCCCCCACCCCACAAGCTGGGTCCTGCTGGTTCCCTCCCCACCCAGGGGGACACGAGGGCCACCAGCAGGGCCACCTCGGTATCTGTGGAGCCACTCGCTGGTGGCAGGAGGAACTTTTAAGAGCTGGGGTAGAAGTTAAGGTGGAAGTGGTTGGTTTGGGGTGTTTAACCAGCTCCCCTGGGCCGGATCCTGCAGGATCAGGGCAGGGGAGGAGATAAGGCAGCCGGGAGGGACAGCCCCAGCGAGTGCAGGGGGCTCTGGGGTGAACACAAACCCCATTCCCTGGTCAGAACGTGGCTGGGACATTCCTGTGAATCCTCAGATCCAGCTGCTGTCTGGCAGCCGGGAGAAGGGACGGAGTCCTTGTCCCAGGGAGATGGGAATGCCAGCGGAGGGAGGGCAGTGGGTGCTGCGCTTGGACTGAATGGGGAGCTCAGGGTGATCTCAGGGAGATCTCAGGGTGATTTCAGTGTGATTTCAGCATGATTTCAGGGTGATTTCAGGGTGAAATCAGGTGATCTCAGGGTGATTTCAGGGTGATTTCAGTGTGATTTCAGCATGATTTCAGGGTGATTTCAGGGTGAAATCAGGGTGATCTCAGGGTGATTTCAGGGTGATCTCAGGGTGATTTCGGGGTGAAATCAGGGTGATCTCAGGGTGATTTCAGTGAGTTGGGCCATAGTAGGGGGTGTGAGCAGGTGGGGACCTTCCTGAGGCCCTCACGGGCTGGCAGGGGTGGATGTGGCAGTGGCTGGAGGTGGCTCTGCGCTCCCACGGTGACAAAGGAGGGTAAGGAGGAGTGGGAGCTTCCTCCAGGGAGCTGGGGCTGATTCCTGCCACCATCAGTGGGCAGGACAGTGCTGTGCCATCCCCAGAGCTGGGCACACACTGGGGCTGATTCCTGGGCACACATTGGGCTGATTCCTGCCACCATCAGTGGGCAGGACGGTGCTGTGCCATCCCTGGACCTGTGCCATCCCTGGTGCTGTGCCATCCCCAGAGATGGGCACACACTGGGGCTGATTCCTGCCACCATCAGTGGGCAGGATGGTGCTCTGCCATCCCCAGACATGGGCACAAATTGGGGCTGGTCCCTGCCACCGTCAGTGGGCAGGACTGTGCTGTGCCATCCTTGGAGCTGGGCACACATTGGGGCTGATTCCTGCCACCATCAACAGGCAGGACTGTGCTGTGCCATCCTTGGAGCTGGGCACACATTGGGGCTGATTCCTGCCACCATCAACAGGCAGGACTGTGCTGTGCCATCCTTGGAGCTGGGCACACATTGGCCTGATTTCTGCCACCATCAGCGAGCAGGATGGTGCTGTGCCATCCCTGGAGATGTGCCATCCCTGGAGATGTGCCATCCCCAGAGCTGTGCCATCCCCAGAGCAGGGCCAGGCTGTGTCCCCCCAGCCTGGAGCAGAGCATCCCCTGGGCGCTGGGCACGGATGGCAGAGAATTCCCTGGAGTCCTGATCCCTGCCCGGGGCCAGAGGGGGCAGTGCCAGGGTGGGGGAGCTGCGGGCACGTCACCATTGGCACGAGTGGCTTGGTCACCTCTGGAACACGACGGGCGGCGGAAGGACAGGGGGACACTGCACGGCGGGGAGGGAACAGCTCCCCTGGTGGCTCAGATCTCGGTGGCGATGATGTCCTCGTAGGGGACGTCGGTGCCGCCGGGGATCTCCAGCTCGATGGGCTCCTTGCCGTCCTCGCCCGCCGCCAGCTGCTGCAGCATCTTCTCCAGGCTCTGGTTCCTCTTGTACATGTGCAGGTAGCTCTGCTGCAGCTGCTTCTGGTAGTGGATCACCTTCTCCTTCTCCTCCTTCCACGTCTGCCGCTCGTGCTGGAAGCTGCAGCTCATCTGCTCGTTGTTGTCGCGTTCCGCCTTCAGCTCGGCCCGCAGCCTCTCCAGCTGCCCCTGCAGGGCCTGGGCATCGTCCCCGCCCGGCCGGGGGAGCCCCTGGAGCTGCTCCCGCAGCGCGGCCAGCTCGGAGCGCAGCTCCAGGATCTCCTGCTCCAGCAGGTTCACCTTCTCCCGCAGCAGCTCCGACTCGTTCTTCTTGCGCTGCAGCTCGTTCTCGCACACCTCCAGCTCCATGGCCTTGGTGCGCAGCGACACCTCCAGCTCCTGGCTCTTCATCTCCAGCCCCTCCATCTTCAGCCTCACCTCCTTCAGCTGCGCCTTCAGGCTCAGGATCTCCGTGGTCTTGGTGGTGAGCTCGGTCTGCGACTCCTTCAGCTGCTGCTTCAGCAGTGAGATCTCGCCGGATTTCTGGCACACCTGGAGGGGGGGACACCTGAGTTAGGGCTGGAGCAGGGCTCGGGGGCATGCTCAGGGGGAAGGTGCTGGCTAAAATGTCTGGATTTGGAAATTAAAGGATCCAAATCCTTTGGTGAACACCTGAATTAGGGCTGGACCATGATTTAGGGCTGGATCAGGGCTCGGGGAGAAGCTGCTGGCTAAAACTGCTGGGTTTGGAAATTAAAGGATCCAAATCCTTCAGTGAGCACCTGAGTTAGGGCTGGACCAAGGGGAAAGGCCAGGGTACCCCATGTGTGTCGCTCTAGGACATGAAATAAAACCACACACACGCTGGAACCTCCAAGGTAAAAAGAAGGGCAGTTTAATTTCTGATTCTAACATTTGTAGACTTTTAAAGGTGACAGTGGATTGGAGGATGACAGTGCCCCCTCTCCAATGACACTGGGCAAACTAACAGTCTATTAAATTTCTCTTCCTCTAGGAAAGAATGCAAACCAGTAATTATTTACAGAAAAGTGTGTGAGAAGGTTTGTTACAAGAATGTAAACATCAGAAGGCTTAGAAGAACTTAGAAGAACAGGGCACCCCGTGTGAGCCAGGCACAGCTGGGGTGCAGCACGTGGAGACCCTGAATTTGACTTTCATACCATTATTTGTTAGAATTATGATTTAATTACAATTATTATTTATAATTAATCCTACATGAAATAATATACAATATTATTTAATGTAGTATTGATTATAAATATTAATATTCTATGAAATAATATTATATATTGTATATTAAATATTACTATTATATAGTGTATGTTAAATATTACTATTATATATTGTATATATTAAATATTAATATAATATATTTATTTTTACCTCTTCCTAAACATTGGAATTTCCAGCAGATTAACGGTGTTTGCTCAGCGATACCAAGGAGTGAGTAAATTAAGCTAAAGCAGAGAGTGGAAGGTTTTACTGCTCCCTAACAAACAGCTGCGGCAAACCCAAGGAGTTCCTATTTCCTTGTGGCACAGCAGTTTTACAGCTCCTGTGGGGCAGGAAAACCCGAGCTGGAGGCCGGGAATGTCGAGTTGATTCAATGCCTGAGGGGGTTTGTGCTGTGCTTGTTCCCTTGGGTGAGGGGAAGGGTTCAGGGGGGCAGTGAGAGCCTCAATCCCACTGCCAGGGGGCTCTGCTGGGATTTCACATCCATTTCCTACGGGATGGGATGGAATGGGATGGGATCCATGGAATGGGATGGGATGGGATGGGATGGGATTGGATGGGATGGGATGGGATGGGATCCATGGTGTGGGATGTGATGGAATGGGATGGGATGGGATCCATGGGATGGAATGGGATGGGATCCATGGGGTGGGATGGGATGGGATCCATGGAATGGGATGGGATGGGATGGGATGGGATGGGATGGGATGGGATGGGATGGGATCCATGGGGTGGGATGGGATGGGGGGTTTGGAGGTCTCCTTGATCCCCTCTTTTGCCTCTCACCTCCCACTGCGTCTCCTCCAGCGCTGGGGCAAAGCTGGTCTTCTCCTTCTCGTAGGACCTCAGCTTGGTCTCCAGCAGGTTCTGCTCCTTCATGAGTTTCTCCAGCTCCTCCCGCAGCTGCTGCTTCTCCTGCTGCAGCTGGAACACCTGCAGGTGCAGCACCTGCTGCGTCCGCTGCGTTTTCTGCGAGGTTTGCTTGAGTTTGCTGTTGCATTTCTGCTTCAGCCCCTCCAGCTCCTCCTTGCAGCGCCGCTGCTTCTCCTCATAGGCCTGGCAGGAGCTGATTTCCTTCTCCTCGAAGCTCGACTGCAGCTCCTGCAGTTCACCCTCCCTCTCCAGCAGCTTCTGCTCCAGCTCCTGGGTGGTGGATTCATCCGTGGCAATGGGAGAGCGCATGCAGGCGCTCTTCTCGGCGGCGGCGCGGTGCTGGGGCGCCTTGCCGGGGTTCAGGATCTTGTTGCCGCCGTCAGAGAAGGACATGGCCTTGAGGCTCATCATGTTGCTGTCCTGGATGATGGCGCACTGCAGGATGTTGTGGGCAGAGCCCCCGAAGCGGCTGATGGGGCCCATGGGGGTGACCAGGGGCTCCAGCTGGTAGCTGCTGCTGGTGCTGTGCGTGGGCAGGCTGGACATGGAGTTGCGGCCGGAGTCGGACAGGCCCCCCGAGCAGGGCAGTGGCCGCAGCTCCTGCTCCTTGGCCTTCTCTGGGGGGGGGCCAGGGGCGCCCCGCTCTCGGGGGACGAGTGCAGGATGGCCCCGGAGCGCGGCAGCACCGGCTTGAAGGCCGTGGGACGAGGCAGCGGCTTCTCCCCGCCCTGCAGGGAGAGCAGAGCCCGTCAGCACCGGGTGAACCCCGTGTGTGTCCTCCCACCCCACAGCACCCCCAGTGTAGCAGACTCCATGGAGCTGAATAGGGCCCCGTGGCGGGCTGAGACTTAACAGCAGGAACTGCTGAGTCATGATGAGACAGCAAAATAAGCTCCTGTCTTCTGTCTCTCGGACCCTAGTTTATCTCTGTAACCCCATAGGTCACTTTCCCCTAACCCCTACTATTGGGCCAGTTTGGATCCCCCTTTACCCTATAAAAAGGGGCTGGTTTAGCCCATTTGGCAGAAGAAGAGCCGTTGCTGGAGCCCTTCTGACGATAGAACTCTTGCACCTTAATGACAACAAATGGTGACCCCAGCGTGATTCAGGAAAAAGGACTTGACTATATGATCCCGTGGACTCGTGAACCCCGTGGATTTGGGACTTAACTATATAACCCCGTGGGTTTGGGGAAAAGGACTCAGCTATATGACCCTGTGGAGCTACGAAACTCTAGCAATATGCAATGTACTGACAATAGAACTCTTGCACTACAATGACAACAACAGTGGGACATCCCCCCGCTCCCAGGGCTGCTTTTCCCCACTCACCACTTCCAGCTGGCTGGGGAAGGGCATCAGCTTCTGTGGCGTGGGCGTCCCAAAGTCCAGCGCGCTGCTCCCGGCGGGCACGGCCAGCTCCGCGCCGCCCAGCGCGGTGTAGTCCGGCCGCTGCGAGCCGTGCGCCTTCTGGCTGACCTTGATGTAAAAGAAATCCTCATTCTTGCTGCTCTTGGAGCCAGACTTGTGGCCGGAGTCCTGCGAGAAGCCGAAGCGGAGCAGCCCGTCCGAGTAGCGGTTGAGCTTCTTCAGGTGCGAGGACTTGCGGAGCTTGTACTGGGAGGCGCGGCAGTGCTTGCTGTGGAAGCTGTGGCCGGAGATGAGGCTGCTGACGCTGCCCATGCTGCTCCCAGCGCCGCCAGATCATAGCAGAGCCCGCGGTGCGGCCAGGAGCGCCGAGCCTGGGGACACGGGGACATGGTGTGAGCCAGGAGAGGCCACCCGGCGGTGGCAGAACTCCCCGGTTTGGGGGCTGAGTGTTAAAAATCGGTTAGAAACTGTTGTAAAATAGTTGATAGATTGTTAAGCATGTGCTGTTAGTTTGGTTATTATATTGTAAAAGGGGTTAAAAGGTGTCAGAACCCAGGACATTCCTCTGGCTGCCCTGGAAGACTCGAGACCCTGGCAGGGGCTCAGAGACATTGGCACGGAGTCAAAAACACCCGTGCCTTTGATTTTAGCCCACTGTCGCAAACATCTTTTATGAAAAATCTTCTCTTTAAGATTTTTCCTCTCGAGAAGCTGAGAGGCCTCAAGAACAAAATGTAAATAATGGTTATCTGCTGCTGTGGAATGCAACACAGGTGGATCTTTGTTTAGTCTATGTTAGTTGTTTCTAATTAATAGCTAATCACAGCCCAGCTGGCTTGGACAGAGAGTCCGAGATGAAGCTTTTGTTGTCTTTTTTCCTTATTCTATTCTTAGCTAACTTTCTGATAAAATTTTTTCTTCTATTCTTTTAGTATAGTTTTAATGTAATATATATCATAAAATAATAAATCAAGCTCTCTAAAACATGGAGTCAGATCCTCGTCTCTTCCCTCAACCTGAGACCCCCGTGAACACCGTCCCATGGAAACAATTACCAACTTTGTGTGAAGATTTACAAGCCACAAGGGTTTGAGTAGAATGTTAGTTAATTTGTCACAGGCTGAAAAAGTAGAATTTTGGGGATTTAGAATGGAGGTTCAAGAGGAAAGATGGAGGAATCTGGGCGTGTCCTGTCCTTCTCCTCCTTGTCCTCCATCTTCTGCTGTGATGGTGGCACTTTTGGATTGGTTCAGAGTAGAGACAGACTGTCTAACACAGGTGATAGGTGTTGGAAAATTATTGTAAATAAAGCACACGTAGTTTTTAGTATAAAAAGCCAACACCACGCCAAGGGCAGGGACTGTGCCACAACCCGACCTGCTGGACAGATCTCAGCAGGGCAGAGAAAGAATGGAATAGATAAGAGAAAATGAACAATCCTGGCACTGGCCAGGCTCTGGCTGTGCTTGGGAGCATCCTGGAAAAAGCCAGGAAACGGCTTGAAATGGCTTTGATTTATTATTAATTTAAATGGTTTTTATGACATATTTAATTAATTGAAGTGGATTTTTACCTATCCTGGATAAAACCAGGTAAGTTCTCTAAAAACACCCAGAGGAGGAAAAGGGATTTGTGGCGATTTTTGGGTGTAATCTCAACAGGCTCCTGCATCTCCTGCCCATTCCTGGCCAGATCCCGACTCCACAGCCTCTCCCGCATCCCTCTCCACTTCCCAGCGCTGCTCTTCACCTGCCTGAAAAGGGGCTCCACGAGCCTTAATTAGCGTTGGGCTTAATTAGCGTTAATGGCTGCGCGGCACTCGAAGGGGATGAGAGGCCCATCAGAGGCACGCGGGGCTCCTCCGCTTTGTTGTGAGGGGAAAAATATAAATAAAATAAACCCCCAGCTCCTGGTGGCCTCGGCGACACTCGGCTCTAATGGGGACGCGGATCCAGCTCGATAATTAGCGGTGAGAAAGGGGGAAGGCATGTAAATAAAATTATCTGGGTGCTGTTTGCACTGGAGGAGGAGGAGGGAGGGAAGGTTTCTGCTCCACGCTGTGCTTGGACAGCTCAGAGCTCCCACTGGGTGCTCCAGAGCTCCCCAGGCCGAGTTCTGGGGCTCCAAGCAGGAATCCGGGGGTTAAACTGGGGCTGGGAGAGGGCTGGGTGGTGGAGGGGGTGCAGGAACGCTGTGCCAGGGCCCCCTCACTGCTCTGTCCTCAATCCCAGTCAGGGCTCTGTTTTCTCACTTGTCTTTCTCCCCTCCTCTCTTTTCCCACCCCTCTTTTTCCCATTCTTTTTTTCCCATTCCTGTTTTCCTGCTCCTCTCTTTTCCCGCTCCTCTATTTTCCCATTCCTCTTTTCCCACTCCTCTCTTTTCCCATTCTTCTTTTCCTACTCCTCTTTTCCCCTTCCTGTTTTCCCACCCCTCTTTTCCTATTCCTCTTTTCCCACTCCTCTCTTTTCCCACTCCTCCCTTTCCCCTTCCTGTTTTCCCATTCCTCTCCTCCCACTCCTCTTTTTTCCCCTTCCTCTCTTTTCCCCCTCCTCTTTTCCCACCCCCCTATTCCTATTCCTATTCCTATTCCTATTCCTATTCCTATTCCTATTCCTATTCCTCTTTCCCCACTCCCCTTTTCCCACTCCTCTCTTTTCCCATTTCCCTTCTCCCATTCCAGGCTCCGGCTGCTCCCAGCCCCACCCACTCTCCTCTCTCCCTTTATTTCTTTTCCTCTCCCCGCGCCCGAGGCCCGGCATGGCTGAAGGGCAGAGGGAGGACGGACAGACTGCCCGCCTAATCCCCAAATCCAATTTCTGGGAGATTACGAGAAGTGAGAAAGGCCTGAGTGGCTGCTGGGGCGCTGCTGATGGAGGGACCGCTGCAGGGGACGCGACAATTGTCCCCACAATTGTCCCCACCACTGTCCCCACAATTCTCCCTATAATTGTCCCCACAATTGTCCCCACCACTGTCCCCACAGTTGTCCCCACACAGCCCGTGCCGGTGCCTGCAGGGGTGGAAGGCGCTGTGACAATGACACAGGTGCCACCTGCAGCTGCAGCGTCCCCGGGCTGTGACATTTATTTTCCTTCTGGGGGGGTTTACACTCACCCACAGCCCATCCCTATACGTTTCTTTTCCCCCCAGAAGGGTTTACACGCACCCACAGCCCATCCCCATATATTTATTTTCCACATGGGGGGGTTTATATGCACCCACAGCCTGTACCTATACATTCATTTTCCACCCAGAGGGCTTTACACTCGCCCACAGCCCCTCCTTGTACATTCATTTTCCTTCTGGGGGGGTTTACACTCACCCCCCGCCCCTCCCTATACATTTATTTTCCCTCTAGAGGGGTTTACACTCACCCCCCGCCCCTCCCTATACATTTATTTTCCCTCTAGAGGGGTTTACACTCACCCCCCGCCCCTCCCTATACATTTATTTTCCCTCTAGAGGGGTTTACACTCACCCCCAGCCCATCCCTATACATTCATTTTAATACACAGGTAATTTGGAAAAAAACCAGAATTCTTTCTTTGGTGCTTAGTTTATTCACTTGCTAAACTTTTAACATTCAGCTAGATTTAATGATATTGGAGAGTGGAATTTATTTGTTTGGTTTTTTTGAGGCTGAAGCTGTTTCCAAACCAAAATAACACACTATGAAGCTTTTACCTGCTGAGAATTCTGTTGGAGAAATTCCATGTGCTGAACGTTTTACTGAGGTACCAGTTGTACCTTGGAGTACTACCAGGCTTGTTTGGGGCTGGATAAGTGCTATCACTGCTCTTTGTTTTGCTCTGTTAGTCTGGCAAAAATCAGTGATATGTTAGGTGTACTTTTTCTAAAACCATTAATGAGGGCTGCAGCAGACAGTTGAGCCTTGTCCATGGATTTTGGGTGAACAACTACACAGCCAGCTGTTTCTTCTGATTTTGGCATCTCAGAAGGGGCAGGGAGGAACTTGGTTAAGGTGGTCCAGTGAAGTCGGTTGCCACAATCTCAGAGGCCTCTGAGGAAGAGATGCTGACATCAGTGTTTCTGTCAGTAAGTGTCGGGGTCTCTAGCTGGTCAGAGCGACCCCAAGAAAAGTTTGAAAGTCTCTTAAAACCACAGAATTAAAAAGAAATCTAATTTTTAAAATTAAAAAAAATCAATTTTTTAAAATGAAAATTAAAATGTTAATCTTAAAATTGAAAACATCTTGGAGAGCGAGCCCGAGCTGTAAAAGTGAGAGGGGTGTCAGGACCTGCGGGCGGGGTCACGGTGTCCTCGGTGATGTCACCGCACAGCCCCGATTAGGTGATTACCGCGATCAGTTAGCTCAATTAGCTCAATTAGCGAGCGCAGAGAGCCGGAGAAGGCTCCAGCGTGTCCCTGCCGCTCTGTGCCCGCAGCAAAGGAGCCTCTCGAGGACCTGCTGGCACCAGCCCCGTGTCCCCTCCCCGAGCAGGTCCGTGACCCTTCCAGGACCTTCCAGCTCCCCGTGGATCAGGGGATCCCAGAGTGGCGATCACTGCTGGGAGCGTGGGGGTCCTGGGGAGGGGCTGATCCCGACAAACAGCGCGGGCTGCACCCCGGCATGGGGGAAAACACGTGGATTCACCCACTCGGCTTGTGCGGAGAGAGGGGGGGGGATAAAAAATGAACGGCATCTCATCAGCGCAGTCATGCCTACCCCGCACGTGGGGGCGCCGCGATTCAGCCTTATCTCCCTCAATCTTATCTCCCTCAGCCTTTGAAGCTTTCCCCCTTTCCCTGCTCCTTCCCGAGCAGGTTTCCCCGGCAGGAGCCGCGGTTTTTCGGTTTTTCCCGGCGGTGCTGCTCCGCTCCCTGCCGATCCTGTTCTTTTCCCCCCCTGTATCTCTGGAATGCCAGCGCTTCCTTCTCGCCTCGCCCCCGCCTTTTCCCTCCTGGATTATTATTCATCCTCGCCGTGCAGATGCTCCCACACATTTGGGTGTTTGTTGGGAGATGCTGGGATGGCACGGAGCAGCTGCCAGGAGCCTGCTCGGGGCTCAGCCTCAGCCTTCCTCTTCCTCTCGAGCACAGCCAGGTGCTGTGCCCCTGTCCCACCCGGCCATCTGAGCCTTGGGGACATCGGGAATGTGGCCCTGGGGAGGAAAATTGGGAATTTCCATGGTGGAAAGTGCTACCCGGAGCATCTGAGGTGGGATTTAGTGAAGGGAATGGCTCAGAGCAGAGCTTGGAGAGCAGATTTGCACAGAGCTGGGCCTGGGAGCTGCACCAAACCCGGACTGAGCCTCCAGGAGCCCCAAACGC
>NW_005054673.1:184782-187855 GCF_000277835.1 Geospiza fortis | reverse complement strand
CCCCCGGGCTGAGGAGATTAATCTGCCCTGGGCTGTGTGAGAGCATCTGCCCGGCTCAGCTCCAGCTCCTGCTGCTCTCCCCGTGCCCAGCTGGGGCCAGGCTACCCAAACCCTTCTCCTTTTGCTCCCCAAACCCTGCTGGTTTTACTCTCCAAACCCTGCCCTTTTTGCTCCCTAAGCCCTGCTCCTTTTGCCCTCCAAATTCTGCTTTTGAGTCTCCGAACCCTACTCTTTTTGCCATCCAAACCCTGCTCTTTTTGACATCCAAACTCTGCTCTTTTTACTCTCCAAACCCTGCTGGTCTTGCTCCCAAACCCTCGTAGTTTTACTCTCCAGACCCTGCTCTTTCTGCCCTCCAAACCCAGCTCTTTTTGCTCCCCAGACCCTGCTGGTTTTACTCTCCAAAACCCCTGCCGTTTTGCCTTCCAAACATTGCCCTTTTTGCTCCCTAAACCCTGCTCCTTTTGCCATCCAAACCCTGCTCTTTTTACTCCCCAACCCAGCTCTTTTTGCCCTCCGAACCCTGCTGCTTTTACCTCCAAATCCTGCTCTTTTTGCTCCCCAAACTGCTGGTTTTTCTCTCCAAACCCTGCTGGTTTTTCTCTCCAGACCCTGCCCTTTCTGCCCTCCAAACCCTGCTCTTTTGACCATCCAAACCCTGCTCCTTTTGCTCCCCAAACTGCTGGTTTTACCCTCCAAACCCTGCTGGTTTTTCTCTCCAAACCCTGCTGGTTTTACCCTCCAAACCCTGCTGGTTTTTCTCTCCAAACCCTGCTGGTTTTTCTCTCCAAACCCTGCTGGTTTTTCTCTCCAAACCCTGCTGGTTTTTCTCTCCAAACCCTGCTGGTTTTTCTCTCCAAACCCTGCTGGTTTTTCTCTCCAAACCCTGCTGGTTTTTCTCTCCAAACCCTGCTGGTTTTTCTCTCCAAACCCTGCTGGTTTTTCTCTCCAAACCCTGCTGGTTTTACCCTCCAAACCCTGCTGGTTTTTCTCTCCAAACCCTGCTGGTTTTTCTCTCCAAACCCTGCTGGTTTTTCTCTCCAAACCCTGCTGGTTTTTCTCTCCAAACCCTGCTGGTTTTTCTCTCCAAACCCTGCTGGTTTTTCTCTCCAAACCCTGCTGGTTTTTCTCTCCAAACCCTGCTGGTTTTTCTCTCCAAACCCTGCTGGTTTTTCTCTCCAAACCCTGCTGGTTTTTCTCTCCAAACCCTGCTGGTTTTTCTCTCCAAACCCTGCTGGTTTTTCTCTCCAAACCCTGCTGGTTTTTCTCTCCAAACCCTGCTGGTTTTTCTCTCCAAACCCTGCTGGTTTTTCTCTCCAAAAGTCAGAGAATATTTTGTCACTGGGATCAGTTACAGCAGGATAGGATTGTTTGCTATTGAATCAATTCAAAGTGAAAAAAAAAAAAAAAGGAAATAAAAAGGGTGATCTGTGCAGGGCTGGGACTCGGATCCCTGTGGGTCACTCCCAGATCAGGACATCCTGCGATCCCAGAATTAACTGGGATGCCACCAGATGCTGATGATGAGGGACTGGACATCTGAACATCTTCACCCCCTCCCTCCTGCCAGCCCTGCCAGCCCCCAAAAGTCACTTTGGGAATCTGCTGCTGCCAGGCCAGCCCTGGAGCTGCCCTGTGGGTGTGCCCTGAGCGAGGAGGGATTCCTGGAGGCCAAAACCCCCACAGAGCTGCGGTTTGAGAGCTGCAGAGCCCAGAAAATCGGGATATTCCTGGGAGCTGGGATGGATGGATGGATGGATGGATGGATGGATGGATGGATGGATGGATGGATGGATGGATGCTCCCTCCTGGACTCAGGGCAGCCTGGGAACATCCCAGGAGCTTGGGGATCCCTGCTCCACCCACCTCAGCTCGGCCTCCAGCTCTCCCTGTGCCCAGCTGGGGCCAGGCTCCCCAAACCCTGCTTTTTTTGCCCTCCAAACCCTGCCCTTTTTGCTCCCTAAACTCTGCTCCTTTTGCCCTCCAAATTCTGCTTTTTGCTCCCCAAACCCTGCTCCTTTTGCCCTCAAAATTCTGCTTTTGGGTCTCCAAACCCTGCTGGTTTTGCCCTCCAAACCCCGCTATTTTTTTCTTCCCAAACCCTGCCCTTTTTGCTCCCTATATTCTGCTCTTTTTTCCCTCCAAACACTGTTCTTTTTTCTCCCCAAACCCTGCACTTTTTGCTCCCCAAACCGTGCTCCTTCTGCCCTCCAAATTCTGGTTTTGGGTCTTCAAACCCTGCTGGTTTTGCCCTCCAAACCCTGTCCTTTCTGCTCCCCAAACGTTGCTCTTTTTTCTCTCCAAACCCTGCTCTTTTTGCCCTCCAAATTCTGCTTTTTGCTCCCCAAAACCTGCTGGTTTTGCTCTCCAAACCTTTTGCCCTTTCCATCCTCCCAACACCAACACTTGCGCGAGCAGCCCCCAGCCCTGCCTGGCGAGAGCAGAACCCGAATGTTTCCTCCCTCATTTTTGGGTTAAATCCACTCCAACCCCCCCTCAGCTGGCAGCCCCGGCTCCACCACGTGCCAGAGCCCCCCGGTGCCACCCGGAGCCCCCCGGTTCTGTCCCCGCCGGGCTTTGGGAGCTCGGTGATTCACCGAGCACCCACACGAGCCACATCAGTCATGCTCGGCTACAAAGGGAACGCGTGTGAGACACCGTTAAATATTCCTGGGGCGGAGAGAAAGATCCTTTCAGCTCCTCTAATTCCTCCCAGCATCTGGCTTTTCGCGCTAATGAGCGACTGAGACGGCAATTAGAGCCCTGCTAATTGGCAAGGCAGCAACGCCCGCTCCCCTGCTTTGGTTTGGGGACACCTGAAGGGTGACAGGGACACCTGGGGGATTCACCCCTGTTGGGGAAGATGGAACAGGAAAGCCTTATAAATATGATTGTCTGGCAAAAGGTTTTGAGAATATAGAAACTATAAGTGAGATTGAGATGAAAGCAAGCTTTGAGATCCCTCAGTTACTGAACAACTGGAAAACAATGGTGTGGCTGGCTGAAGGTGATCCCCTTTTGATGGAACAACACCCTCTGCTTGCAGACAGCTCCAAGGGTCAGAGCAGACCCT
>NW_005054673.1:183368-184198 GCF_000277835.1 Geospiza fortis | reverse complement strand
CCATCTCTGCACTGGCCGGGATATTTTGGGGATAATTTGGGATATTTTGGGAGCAGTCTGGGCTGGCAGGTGGTGCCGGGGTGGTGATAGCTGAGCCTGGAGCTGCCAGGCCCCTGCTCACACCTCCCTTCCCAACCCTGCCCCGCACAATCTGCCGCGGGGGGGAGATGAAATTCCTGGCTCCAGAGAGCTGAAATTCCCATCTCCAGGGAGCTGAAATTCCCATCTCCAGGAGCTGAAATTCCTGGTCCAGGGGCTGAAATTCCTTGATCCAGGAGCTGAAATTCCCAGCACAAGGGAGCTGAAATTCCCGGCTCCAGGAGCTGAAATTCCTTGATCCAGGGGCTGAAATTCCCGGCTCCAGGGAGCTGAAATTCCCGGCTCCAGGAGCTGAAATTCCTGGTCCAGGGGCTGCTCTGCTCCGGGAGGATTCGGGGATGGATCCCTGAATTCCTGCCCGGGCTGGGGGTCCCGCAGCCTCCCCCAGGCTCTGCCTGCTGGGAGGGCTTTGCCTGTCCTGCTAAAAATAACAGGGACTTGGTGTAACTCGGCATGAGCCCGAAATAAACACTTCTCCTTTCAGATTATCACTCCTCACGTGGCTTCACCCCTGAATTATGGATAGACACGATGAGGGGCACCAGACCCATTTCCCTCGAGCTGCTGGCACCGAGTGCTCCTTCCACAAACGCCAAAACCTGCAGGGAACACCTGGGCCGAGGCTCTTTTGTGCTGCACAACTCCCCCGGGCACAGGAGGGGAGCAGCAGCATCCTCTCCATGTACAGGCAAAATTTAGCAGCGGTGCTCGGGCTGCCCTGGAGACCGGGC
>NW_005054673.1:180582-183299 GCF_000277835.1 Geospiza fortis | reverse complement strand
GGCATGCCCCCGCTGGCACTGCCACCCCTGGCACTGTCCCCCTGCTCCTGGCGGCCCAGCCCTCCCTGGGCGCCCTCTCTGCTCCTTCAGGGCCACCTCCCGGCCTCTCCGGGACCAAAAAGCAAATTTGGGTTTGCTGGCCTCAGGTGGGCACCATGAGGGGCACCCTGTGCTGTCCCCTCATCCCTGTGCCCTGGGGACAGAAAGGAATGGGGGAAAAGAGCTGGAATTGGGCCAGAATTGGGCTGGTTTGGGGCTTTTTATTCCAGCCAAGGAATGGGGGGACAAGAGCTGGAATTGGGCTGGTTTGGGGATTTTTCCTCCAGCCAAGGACAAGGGGCTGGAGTTGGGCTGGTTTGGGGATTTTTATTCCAGCCAAGGAATGGGGGGACAAGAGCTGGAATTGGGCTGGAATTGGGTTGGTTTGGTGATTTTTCCTACAGCCAAAGAATGGGGGAAAAGAGCTGGAATTGGGTTGGTTTGGGGATTTTTCCTACAGCCAAAGAATGGGGGAAAAGAGCTGGAATTGGGCTGGAATTGGGGATTTTTCCTCCACCAAGGGCTGGACACTGCCTGAGAAACAGGAGGGGGAGTCCCTGGCCCTGGCAGCAGCAGAAAACCCCAAATCTCTGCCCCAGCCAAGGAAAACCTCTCCCAGGCAGGGCCTAAAGATCTTCCTGAAACCAAACCCAGCGCCAGGCCTAGGCTGGGCTTTGCTGTGGTTCCTCCTGCGCCGCCCTTCCCTGTCTGTGGCACCAGTTCCACCCAGCTCTGTCTGAATTTGGGGATTTTCGCCCCTGCCTGGCGCTCAGAGCTGAGGAAAGGCTCAGCTCCTGCTCCTTGGTGAGGAGCCAAGCTCAATCCTCGCTGTGAGGAGCATCTGCTGCTGCTGTCTCCTCATCCCCAGCTCCTCTCCTGCTTCCCAGAGCGTCACACCCCATCCCAAAGCTCCAATGCAGCAGCAGAAGGGAAAAAAAAAAAAAAACACCCAAAAAAAAAACCCCAAAAAACCAAAAAAAAAAACCCAAAAAAACCCCAAAAAACAACAACAAAAAAAACCCCGAAAAAACAACAACAACAAAAAACCAATAAAAAAAAGGCAAATTCAGTTCTCGCTTCCTGTTTTCCTCCTTCTCCCTTTTCCAGACTTGGCCCGTGGTGAATTCCACCCCTTTAATGCCTGGCTGCCAAATGGAGCAGCTCTCCCAACAGGGAAATGTGCATCAAAGTTGCAGGGAATATTTAATTAACCTTTAAAGGAGCTCTTCCCCGAGTGGCGCAGGGAGATGTCGCTGAGTTGTGCTGAAAATGGGGAGGAGAAAAAGGGGGAAGTTAAAGATCCAAGTGGTCCTGGAGCCTGAGCTGGAATCTCTGATTTTGGCTTGGGCAAGGGGCAAAATCCACAGCCCTGCACCCAGGGGGAATTGGGCTGGTTTGGGGATTTTTCCTACAGCCAAGGAATGGGGGGAAAAGAGCTGGAATTGGGTTGGTTTGGGGATTTTTCTTCCAGCCAAGGAAGGGGGGAAAAGAGCTGGAATTGGGTTGGTTTGGGGATTTTTCTTCCAGCCAAGGAAGGGGGGAAAAGGGGCTGGAATTGGGCTGGTTTGGGGATTTCCTACAGCCAAGGAATGGGGGGAAAAGAGCTGGAATTGGGCTGGCTTGGAGATTTTTCCTACAGCCAAGGACAAGGGGCTGGAATTGGGTTGGTTTGGGGATTTTCCTACAATCAAGGAATGGGAGAAAAGAGCTGGAATTGGCAGAACTCGGGGGGGACACCCTGGGATGGCAGCAGGGATTTTTGGGGGGTTTTCCTTCCCCAGATCTCCCAGCTCCATCCTCTCCCTCTCCCAGGCCTGGGAGGATCCTCCCAAACCCGAGCTCGGGGCCAAGGCTCTCCCAGAAATGATAAAAATTATAAAAATTCCCTTCAGGCTGGAGCTGCCCTTTGCTGAGGGGATAAATGGGAATATTCCAGCCCTGGCTGTGAGGAAGAGGAGGAAGGGCTGGCTGGGAACGCTGCAGGGATGTCACATTTACTGCTGCAGCAACCCCAGCGCTGCTCGTGCAGGATTTGGCTGCCCAAATCCAGGGAATGGCCCCACTCAGGGCTTCCCACAAAAAAAACCAACCAGGAATTCATTCCTTGGTGCTCACAGGGGCTTCTCCCAGCCAGGGGAGCAGCACAAACCCAGGGCAGGCAGCAGTGGCCAATCTTTGTGCATTCCCTGCTATTTTTAACTCATCCCGAATGGAAACCCTGCCTGGGGCTGCTGCTCCTGGAAAAATCCCCCCCCAAAAAGGGCAGCTGGCCAGCGAGGAGCAGCGAATAAATCAGCCAGGGGGTGGATTTGGGGCCTCCCAAGAGAGAGGAGATTTATAAACATGGCAGGGGGGGACGACAGGAAAATTCCCTGAGCTTTCCCTGAGTGTTGCAGACATTTCTTTTAGGAAAAACCCTTTCTTAGGATTTTTCCGGCTGAAGCTGAGTGAGAAGTTTCAGCAACGAGACGCAAACAATGGTTGTCTGCTGCTGTGGAATGCAACAGGTGGATCCGTCATTGGTCTTGGGTGGATGTTTTGGTTCAGTGACCAGTCACAGCACAGCCGGCTCCTTTGTTATCATTTCTTTTCTATTCTTAGCTTAGCTAGCTTCTGGAAACCTTTCCTTTTTCTTTTCAGTATAGTTATAATGTAATATATATATATATATATCATAA
>NW_005054673.1:179530-180415 GCF_000277835.1 Geospiza fortis | reverse complement strand
ATAGCTGCAGTGCTACTACGGATTCACACTTGGCCACGCAGCGCCGAGCTCTGCCGGCGGCCCCGGGTGACTCTGTGTCCCGGGAAGGGCTCCCAGGGATTTCTGGGATGCTCCCAAGGATCGCATTCCTGGCCCTGGGTGACTCTAGGATTTTTTCCTACAGCCAAGGAATGGGGGACAAGAGCTGGAATTGGGCTGGAATTGGGGATTTTTCCTATAGTCAAGGAAGGGAGGACAAGGGCTGGAATTGGGCTGGTTTGGGGATTTTCCTGCAGCCAAGGAAGAGGGAAAAAGAGCAGGAATTTGGCTGGTTTGGGGATTTTTCCTACAGCCAAGGAATGGGGGACAAGAGCTGGAATTGAGCTGGAATTGGGTTGGTTTGGGGAATTGGGTTGGTTTGGGGAATTGGGCTTCTGTCCCGGGAAGGGCCCCTGGAGCTCGGCTCGGGCTCTCAGGGATTTCTGGGATGCTCCCAAGGATCGCATTCCCGGCCCTGCTGCTCTGCGCTGCCCCTCTCTGCGTGCCGGGGATGCCTCAGCTGAGCCTCACCTGAGCATGACCGGACCTGCCCGCGGCAGAACTGAGCCTTGCCGAGGGAGGGAAAAGGGAGTTGGGGCTGAGGAGAGAGAGAGAGGGGTGCAGGAGGAGCTGGGACAGATCCCTGGGACAGGGACAGATATCTGGGGCAGACACCTGGACAGAACCCTGGGACAGGGATAGATCCCTGGGGCAGACCCCTGGACAGAGACAGACCCCTGGGACAGGCACGGATCCCTGGGACAGGCACGGATCCCTGGGACGGATCCCTGGTTCAGACCCCTGTCCCCTCCACAGCGGAGCATCCCCGCTGCCCCTCCTTCCCCGCACACCCGGGCACGGCACCGC
>NW_005054673.1:178626-179433 GCF_000277835.1 Geospiza fortis | reverse complement strand
GCCCGGGGGGCTCGCCCGGGGCTCCGGGAGCCTCCCCCGAGCCGCGATTGTGCGGCCAAATGCGCTTTCGCAGCTGCCATTAAATTGCCCCCAGGGCTGATGGAGAGGATGTCGCACTTGCAGCTCTTTGTGCCGCTCATTAGTGGGGCTGGTAATTAATTAATTAACGGCCCGAGCGGAGCGGAGCTGCAGCCCCACCCCCCCGGGAAAAGCTGGATGGGGGCGTGGGGGTGAGCTGGACACAGGGAAGGGACAGAGGGTGACACAGGAAAAGCCTGGCTGGGGACACAGGGATGCATACAGGGGACAGAGGGTGACACTGGGAAGCCTGGCTGGGGACACAGAGGTGAGCTGGACACAGGGAAGGGACAGAATGTGACACCGGGACATACACAGGGGACAGAGTGTGACACTGGCCAGGACTGGAGTGGGAGGCTGGAATCCCTGGCAGAGCTCCCCAGGGAAGGTAAATCAGTTTTGCTGCTGGATGGTTGATGATGGAGGAGTTTTGTTTTTTTGTTTTTTTTTTTTTTTTTCCCTGCTTGTGGAAGAGGAGCTCTGCGAAGGGTTTGGGCAGCCATGGGGGCTCCTGTGGAAACCCACGGGCATGCTCTCAAAAATGGGACCCTGCTCCCAAAAATGGGACCCTGCTCCCAAAAAATGGGGCCCACACTGGTCCCTCCTGGCTGCCCGAGGCCCACGGGGCAGGAGAAGGTCACAGGACACAGGAAAGCAAACCCAGCTCCCCCCGCGATGCACAGCGGGGACGCAGCTGTGCCACCCCTGCAGCGGGACCGAGGGATGGGG
>NW_005054673.1:177611-177969 GCF_000277835.1 Geospiza fortis | reverse complement strand
CCCGCGCTCTTTCCTCTCCTCCCACGCACCCGGCGCTGCCCCCGCGCAGCTCCAGCGGCGAAAAATTCCTGCGGGAGGAATTCTGGAGCAGGCAGCCCCTCCGCCGGGATGGCTCCGAGCTGATGACAACAAACCAAAGGCATCCATCCGCTCCTTCCCTTCCTTCCCCTCCTGCCCGGGCGCTCCGGGGCTCTGTAACCCGAGGCAGCCCGCACCGAGGTGCTGCTGAACAGGCAGAATTTTCTCGCTGCCGTGTGAAAAGAAGTTTGCCAGACTTCAGAGGGAAGGGAAAAGAGCCAGAGCTGAGCCGCGGGGGAGGCTGCGAGCGGCCGAAGGGATGGGAGGCGGCAATGGAGGC
>NW_005054673.1:176418-177063 GCF_000277835.1 Geospiza fortis | reverse complement strand
CACGCCGCAGCCTGGCGGCACCCCCGGGGACACGATCCCCGCGCCTCTGACCACCGGCAACCCGCTCGGGGGGCTGGAGCTGCTGGGCCAGGGGGGACCTGAGCCCTTCTGACCCCTCCTGGGCTCGCCGGAGTGCGAGGGACGCTCTAAAGGAAACCCCGAAGGTCTCTGCTAAATCCTCTCAGGTGGGGCCCGATTTCTGTAGCCCGAGCAGGTAACCAAGCCCAGGATCCCCAATTCCAGGTTGTGCGTGGCCGCAGGTGAGGTTTGCCCCGGTTTGACCCCCGAAGGTCTCTGCTAAATCCTCTCAGGTGGGCCCCGATTTCCGTAGCCCGAGCAGGTTGAGCGTGGCCGCCGCTGAGGTTTGTCCTGCTGCTGATTTTCCAGCTCCGTGTCCTTCCCGTCGCTCGCTGGCAGCCTGGGACCGGGCTGGAGGTGCAGCGACATTGCCACGTCCCTTCCGTCCCCTGGGGGGGTTCGCCTCCTCCTCCTCCTCCTCCTCACCTGGGCAGCCGCTCCCTGCCCGGAATTTTCTGCCCGCATTTTCCTGCCCGGAGTTTTCCGCCTGCCCCGTGCGGGCCCGGGGCGCTGACGCAGCGCTCAGGAATCCCCCGGGCAGCTGGAGCCACATCTGGGCTTGTTCCG
>NW_005054673.1:174588-176277 GCF_000277835.1 Geospiza fortis | reverse complement strand
GCTGGAGCCACATCTGGGCTTGTCCCGGCCACATCTGGGCTTGTCTCGGGCACGGAGCGGCCCGGTCCGGTATGCGGGCAGGGGAGGGGAGGTCGCCCGAGCCAGCACAGAATTCTCATTCCAGCCCAGGATTCCCAGTCCAGCCCAGGATTCCCAGCCCAGCACAGGATCCCAAATTCCAGTGCAGGATCCCCACTCCAGCATGGGATTCCCGTTCAGCAGAAGATGCCCAATTCCAGCCCAGAATCCCTGTTCAGTCTCACACTGGGCTGCTGGGTGCCCATGGGATTTGGGATGGTGTCCTGTGGGATTGGGATCATCATGTCCCATGGCATTGGGACCGTTGTGTCCCATAGGGTGGGAATGGTGTCCCATGGGATTGGGATCAACCATGCCCCATGGAATTGGGATCATCATGTCCTGTGGGATTGGGATGGTGTCTGTGGGTTTGGGATCATCATGTCCCATGGTATTGGGATCATTGTATCCTGTGGGATTGGGATCATCATGTCCCATGGGTTTGGGATGGTGTCTGTGGGGTTGGGATCAACATGTCCCTTGGGAT
This sequence comes from Geospiza fortis, assembly GCF_000277835.1. NCBI lineage: Eukaryota > Metazoa > Chordata > Aves > Passeriformes > Thraupidae > Geospiza > Geospiza fortis. Next base: position 175,712 of record NW_005054673.1, on the reverse strand, counting down.
TGGGATCATTGTGTCCCTTGGGATTGGGATCATGTTCCATGGGGTTGAGATGGTGTCCTGTGGGATTGGGATGGTGTCCCATGGGAATGGGATCATTGTATCTCATGGGATTGGGATCATTGTGCCCCACAGGGCTGGGATGGTGTCCCACGGATGGATCTCCATCCTCTGGCACAGCCCGAGGATCTCAGCCCCAGGATTTGCTCCATTCCCCAGTGGGAGCGGGTGGGAGGTGCGAGCCCAATCCCGGCCCTGCCCTCCCGGGGTTTGACAGGAGTAGGAACGGAGAGCGGGGCTGCCATTGATGGGATTTACGGGATTTATGGGATTTAGGTGATTTATGGCGGACGAGATCCACCCCCTGCCTTTTCCTGACGCCGTTTCCTGGCAGCTCCCTCGGTGTCTCTGCTGGGCTGAGCAGCTCCCACAGCCCCGAGAGCAGGGGCTGGAATCCGATACTGTGGGAGCTGCGAAGTGAGGGAGGAAGGAGGAGAGGAGAGGAGAGAAGGGGAGTGAGAGAGAAGGAGAAGGAAGAAAAGGAGGAGGAGGAGGAAGAAGAGAAGGAGGAGGAGGAGAATAAGGAGGAGAAGGAGAAGGGAGGGAGAAGAGAGAGGGGGAGGAGGAAGAGATGAAGGAGGAGGAGGAGGAGGAGGAGGAGGAGGGGGAGGAGAAGAAGGAGGAGGAGGAGGAGGAGGAGGAGAAGAAAGAGAGGGGAGAAGGGGAGGAAGAGAGAGAAGGAGGAAAAGGAGAAAGAAGGAGGAGGAGAAGAAGAAAGAAGGAGAAGAAGGAGAAGAAAGAAGGAGGAGGAGAAGGGAGGGAGAAGAGAGGAGGAGGAGGAGGAGATGAAAGAGGAGGAGGGGAAGGAAGAGAACTGAGGAGGAGGAAGAGAAGGAGGAGAAGAAAGAAGAGGAGAGGGGAGAAGGGGAGGAAGAGAGAGAAGGAGATGGAGGAAAAGGAGAAAGAAGGAGGAGAAGGAGGAGGAGGAGGAAAAGAAAGGAGAGGGAGGCGGAGGAGAAGGAAGAGAAGAGGGAGAAATAGAAGTAGAAACAGGAGGACAGGGAGAAGGAGAGGTAGGAGAAAGCGAATTCACGTGAGCACAGAGAGGGATCAGCAGGATTCCACGA
>NW_005054673.1:171381-174578 GCF_000277835.1 Geospiza fortis | reverse complement strand
AGGCCCAGGAAAACGATGGTGATTCATTTTCAGCCGGCTCCGTGTTTCTATAGCAAACCACAAACAGGAGGGACCTGCTCCAGCTGGGCCAGAGGCTGGAGCTGCCAGGAATCCTCCGGGCTGGGAGCTCAGCAGCTCCGCCACCGTGGAGGGGTGGAGGGGAAAGAGCCCCATGGTGTCCCTGGGCTGCCCATGGGCTGTCCCCAAGGGCGTGCTCGGCTCCTCCTGGGCTGGAACTCACCCTGCCTGGCTGCTCCTGGGCTGGAACTCGCCCATCCCATCCCATCCCATCCCATCCCATCCCATCCCATGGATCCCATTCCATGGATCCCATCCCCTCCCCTTCCATCAATCCCATCCTATCAATCCCATCTCCTCACCCATCCCATCCCATGGATCCCATTCCATGGATCCCATCCCCTCCCATTCCATCAATCCCATCCTATCAATCCCATCCCATCCCATCAACTTCAGTCCCATCCCATCCCATGGATCCCATCCCACCCCATGGGTCCCACCCCATGGATCCCACCCCATGGATCCCATCCCACCCCATGGATCCCATTCCATCCCATCCCATCCCATCCCAATCCTGTCAGAACTCGCCCCGGTACCACCGCCTCCCCCGCAGCCGCCTCGGAGCCGCGGTTGCTTCACTGCGGAGTCACCTGGAAACCTTCCCAGGGCAAGGGAGCCCCGGAGAGGAACTGGAAAGGATCCGAGTGGAGCTTTGGGCTCTTGAGGAGCGTGGGGTGAAGGCCAGGTCCTGAAATGCCTCCCTGAATCCACCTGGATTTCCCCGTGGTGGGACCTGACCTGTTGTGAAAATTCCCCCCGCAAACATTCCGCGTTTGAAGTTTAAAAATTCCTCCAGCAAAACCCAACCACAAAAAAAAAAAAAAAAATTAAAGAAAGAATCACAATAATCCACTTTTTGTCCTTTGGCTGCAAATAGGAGGTGAACCACGGGTGATTTGTTTCCCTGCAGGGAATTTGGGCGGGGAAAAGTGGAAAAGTTCCTGGGGCTGACTCAGGTTGGGCAGCGCCGGGAGTGGCTCAGGTGGGCAGCGAGTCCCTCCCTCCTCCCTCCCACCCCTCCTTCCTCCCTGCAGTCACCCTGACGCAGCCCTAAGTGGATTTGCATGGCTACATGGAATAAAATCCCTTAAATTTTAGTACAAAGAAAAGCAGAAATGACAAAGACAGGATTTTCCCCCTCCCCCTTTTTTTTTTTTTTTTTTTTTTTTTACTACTCCCAGATTATTTACAAATCCCTTGAAATTGGATAGAACTCGGTTCACACTCGTTTGCTGCTCGGGGAGGGAATTACAAGATAATCAGATCAGTGATAAAAGCAAGAAGTAGGTGTGTATTTAATGACTTTTTCCCCCACAGAGCCATGAGGGAGGATCGGAGGAGTGAGGCCAAGGCTGGAAAAGGAAACAAAACAAAACCTCCAAAGGCTCCGTGGGGCTGGAGGGCTCCAATGGCACCTGGGGCTGCCAGGGGAAGAAATTCTACCTTGGTTTTTCCACCTGGATTTTCAACAGATCCAGGCAGGGGGATGTGGGGTGGGGAAGGGACATCCCCACAGGGCTGTCCCAGCTCTCCTGGTTTGGAGGATGGGGTTTGCTTCCCAAAACCACGGGGGCGGGAATTTCCCTTCCAAGGGGGGAGAAAGTGGCTGTGGGGCTGCACAAAGCTGATCCCAAAGGCTGATCCCAAACCGTGATCCCAATGGGTCATCCAAAGGCTGATCCCAAAACCTGATCCAAAGGGTGAGCCCTAAGCCTGATCCCAAAGGCTGATCCAAAGCCTGATCCCAAAACCTGATCCAAAGGCTGATCTCAAAGCCGCATCCCAAAGGCTGATCCCAAAGGGTGATCTCAAAACCTGATCCAAAGGCTGATCCCAAAGGCTGATCCCAAAACCTGACCCTGAAGCCTTATCCCAAAGGCTGATCCCAAAGGCTGATCCAATGGGTGATCCCAGAGGGTGATCCAAAACCTGATCCCAAAGGCTGATCCCAAAACCTGAGCCCAAGCCTGAGTCCAAAGGCTGATCCTAAAGTTTGATCTCACAGCCTGATCCCAAAGCCTGAGCCTTCCTGGGGGTGTCAGAGCAGGGATTTGGGGCTTCAGGACTGGGATATGACTTTGGGATTGCTGAGGGCTCAGCGTTGTGCTCTGCTTTGGGGCTGGGAATATTCATGAGCTCGTCCCCAGCTGCCGTCCCGGGATTTTGTCCCCATTGTGCTGCACAAAGGGATTTCCAGCCAGGCCCAGGGATAATTCTGATAATTCTGGTCGGGGTGGAGGAGGGAATCCATCCCAACCCATCCTCATCCAATCCTCCCCTGGGAGCAGAGTGTGTCCTTCCCAGCAGGAAAGGCGACTCCCACCAGCTCCTCTGTAATTTGGGGTAAAACCTGCCCCAGAACGGTTTGGGCTGGAAGGGACCTAAAATCCCCAATTCCATGGGCAGGGACCCCTCCCACGATCCCAACCTGCCCAGCCCGGCCTTGGGCACTGCCAGGGGTCCAGGGGCAGCCCCAGCTGCTCTGGCAAATCCCTGCAGCATTCCCAGGGAGTCCCAACCTGCTTAGGCCAGGCTCTGCTCCCAGCTCCCATTCCTGGAGCCCTGAGAAGCAGCTCTGGCTCCAGTCCCAGCGAAATAAACCCAAACAAAACCCTCAAAAGGTCGTGAGAAAAAATCAGGAGAAAATCCAGTCCCATCCCCTGCTCAGAGGCAGATTGATATTTCCTGTTCCACTTCTGGGATTCATCCCTGCCTTTGCCATTGGAATGAAAGTGAGAGCTGGGCTCAGCTCCTGGGCAGCTCCTCAGCTGCAAATCCTGCTCCAAAAAATCCTGCTCCAAAAAATCCTGCTCCAAAATCCTGCTCCGAAATATCCTGCTCCAAAAATTCCTGCTCCAAAAAATCCTTCTCCAAAATTCCTGCTTCAAAATATCCTGCTCCAAAATATCCTGCACCAAAAATTCCCGCTCCAAAATTCCTGCTCCAAAATTCCTGCTCCAAAAAATCCTTCTCCAAAATTCCTGCTTCAAAATATCCTGCTCCAAAATATCCTGCACCAAAAATTCCCGCTCCAAAATTCCTGCTCCAAAATTCCTGCTCCAAAAAATCCTTCTCCAAATCCTGCTCAAAAATCCTGCTCCAAAAAAATCTCTGCTCCC
>NW_005054673.1:160502-171336 GCF_000277835.1 Geospiza fortis | reverse complement strand
TCCTGCTCCAAATCCTGCTCCAAATCCTGCTTCAAATCCTGCTCCAAAATTCTGCTCCAAAATCCTGCTCCAAATCCTGCTCCTGGTCTGGGCAGGGAGCTGGGGGGTGGAATCTCAGGGGAGGAAGGTGGGAAGGTGAGAGAGGATCCCAAAAAATGCAGGAGGGAGCTGGAGTCAGGTCCCACATCTGGGGTGAGAAATGGGAATATCAGTGGGTGAAATATCCCAAACTCTCATCCCAACCCAGGTGTAACATACGGGGTCAGAAATGGGAATATCAGCGGGTGAGGTATCCCAAAATTTCATCGCAATGCAGGTGGCACATCTGGGAATATCAGTGGAAAAAATATCCCAAATTTTTAATCTCAATCCAGGTGTCACATCTGGGGTGAGAAATGGGAATATCAGAGGATGAAATATCCCAAACTCTCATCCCAACCCAGGTGTGACAGTTGGGTCAGAAATGGGAATATCAGTGGGTGAGAAATCCCAAATTCTTCATCCCAATCCAGGTGTCACATCTGGGAATATCAGTGGATTTAAATATCCCAAACTTTTAATCTCAATGCAAGGGTCACATCTGGGGTGAGAAATGGGAATATCAGTGGATGAAATATCCCAAATTCTTCATCCTAACCTGGGTGTCACATTTGGGTCAGAAATGGGAATATCAGTGGATGAAATATCCCAAACTCTCATCCCAACCCGGATGTCACAGCTGGGGATATCAGAGGATGAAATATCCCAAACTGTTATCCCAATCCAAGTGTCACGTTTGGGTCAGAAATGGGAATGTCAGTGGGTGAGATATCCCCACCCCAGTGTCATCCCACTCCAGAGGCTCTGGAGCAGAAATTTTCTCTCCTTGTCAGAAGAAAACTTTTTTCTCCTTTTCCTTCTCAGCCTCCTCCTCCTCCTCCTCCTCCTCCTCCTCCTCCTCCCCCCATTACTCACCACTTATACAATTCTTATCTCCATTCTGCTGAGCCTGCCTGGCTCTGCCTGCCCGGATTCACCCCAGGACAGCTCAGACCTTTCTCCTGCTGCTTTCCAGGGGAAAAAACCAGCAGGAAAAGGGCCTGGATTTCCCCATGGGCACTCAGTGCTTCTGCTCCGTCGGCCTCCAGATCCAAATCCTCCTCAATAATTCAGCAGAGCTGCTGCGCTCCGGGGTTGAATAATTCATCCTGGAGCCGGAGGGAGGAGATGTGCCCGCACCACCCTGGGGCAGAGGGAGGTGGATGGTTTTTGAGGCCCTTCCCACCCCATTCCAGGATTCCCAGCCCTCTCCATGCTGGATTAAACCCTTTTTCCGCTGGAAATAAGGATTTGTCGCAGTTCCAGCACAGGATGCTGGAATTGGGTTAGAATGTCCCGCGGGGGTGATTTGGGGGCTGGAGTGGGAACATCCCGAGTTTTGGGGGGCTGGGACACTTTGGGGTTTGTTTATTTCCCTCACCCAGCTGTGAAAAACCCTTTTGGCTGCTCTGCTGCAAATTCGAAGCCCTTAAAGGGACTTAAATCACTCCTAAAGAGGAGCAGTAATTCCGGGATTTATTGAGCCCGGGGCTGCGTAAACACGGCTTTGAGCCGGGCTCACTAAATCAGATTTTCCTCTCTGCTGATTCTCCAGAGCCCTTTAAGCCGGTTTCAGGTTGATTTAAGCCCAGCCTGGGCCGGGGGAGGCAGGAGAGCTGAAATTCCCATCCCTGGGGAAGCAGGGGTGCTCCAGAATTCCCCATCCCAGCCCAGTCCCAGCACACAGCTGCACCTTTATTGAATAAACCCGGACTCGGCTGCAGGGCCCGCCTCGCCCGCCAGAGGCTGCTGGTGCCGTTTGGAACCGTCCTGAATTCCAACCCCTCATCTCCTGAATTCCAGCCTCTCATCTCCTGAATTCCAACATCATCCTGTCCCGAATTCCAGCCTCATTCTCTCCCGAATTCCAGCCCCATCCTCTCCTGAATTCCAGCCTCTCACCTCCTGAATTCCAGCCCCATCCTGTCCCGAATTCCAGCCCCATCCTCCCAAATTCCAGCCTCATCCTCTCCTGAATTCCAGCCCTGTCCTCTCCCAAATTCCAGCCTCATCCTCTCCTGAATTCCAGCCCCATCCTCCCAAATTCCAGCCCCATCCTCTCCTGAATTCCAGCCCTGTCCTCTCCCAAATTCCAGCCCCATCCTCTCCTGAATTCCAACTTCATCCTCTCCCGAATTCCAGCCCTGTCCTCTCCTGAATTCCAGCCCTGTCCTCTCCCAAATTCCAGCATCTCCCTGATCCCTTTCCAGGGTTCCCCCCATCCCCTTTTCAGGATCTCCCTGAGTCCTTTCCAGGACCCCACTGATCCCAGAATCCCCTAATCCCTTTCCAGAGTTCCCCCCATCCCTTTCCAGGATCCCTTTGATCCCAGGATCCCCCAATCCCTTTCCAGGGCAGCTTTGGAGCAGTGACCTCAGCAATGTCCCCCGCTGACCCTTCCCAGTCCCCAGACCGTGTCCTGCTCCTTCCCAGGACCCCTCTGCTCCTTCCGTGGGGATTTTGTGCCTCTGTCACCCCTCACCCTTTTTTGGGAGCAAACCTGGAGAGGTTTGGTGGCCACAACCCAAATTTGGGGTTTTGTGGCTTTATCACTGTTCGGGTGAGACCCCAGTTTGGGGTTTTGTGCCTCTGTCACCCTTCACCCTTTTTCGGGAGTGACCCTGGAGGGGTTTGGTGGCCACAACCCAAATTTGGGGTTTTGTGGCTCTTCCCCTTCCTGGGAAGATCCCAAACCAGCCCCCAAACCCCACCTGGGCATGGTGCAGGGGGGGAATTCTGGAAATTCTGCACTCCCCCAGGTAAAACCCCTGAAATTCCCCAGGTCAGGGCTCACCATGGCAACCATGGATGGGCACCGGGCAAACCGGGAATGGGAGCCTGGAGAATTCCCAGCCACATTCCCAGAGAATTCCCAGACAATTCCCAGCCAGATTCACAGAGAATTCCTGGAGAATTCCCAGCCAGATTCCCAGAGAATTCCCAGCCACATTCCCATGGAATTCCCAGCCACATTCCCATGGAATTTCCAGAGAATTCCCAGCAAATTCCCAGCGAATTCCCAGCCAGATTCCCAGCTGGATTTGGGCTGCTTTGATGCCAGGTAGGGCCTGGGCAGGCCCGGCTGTGATTACAGGGCTGTAATTAGCGGGCTGTAATTAGCGGGCTGTAATTAGCGAGCTGTGATTGAGGCATTGCCATAGTTACTGTCTGCTCCCGGGGCTGGTTCCCCTGCCCATGGAAATTCAAAGCTGGGAATTGCTGGATTCATCCTGCCAGGGATTCATCCTGGAGGGATTGATCCTGGAGGGATTCATCCAGGGATTCATTCTGGAGGGATTTGTCCAGGAGGGATTCACTCTGGAGGGATTCATCCTGGGATTCATCCAGGGATTGATCCAAGGATTCATCCTGGGATTCATCCAGGGATTCATCCAGGAGGGATTCATCCTGATGGGGATTCATTCTGGAGGGATTCATCCTGTCCGGGATTTATCCAGGGATTCATCCTGGAGGAATTTGTCCAGGAGGGATTCATCCAGGGATTCATCTTGGAGGAATTCATTCCTGATGGGAGTTCATCCTGGAGGGAAAGGAAAGGAAAGGAAAGGAAAGGAAAGGAAAGGAAAGGAAAGGAAAGGAAAGGAAAGGAAAGGAAAGGAAAGGAAAGGAAAGGAAAGGAAAGGAAAGGAAAGGAAGAAGGAAAAAGGAAATAGGAAGAAGGGAAGGAAGGAAGGAAGGAATCCCAGCCTGGAGGGGATTCCCAAGCCAAGCTGGCTTCAGGAGGAGCCGGGAATGTTCCTGCCGGGAGATTTACGGGCTGTTTAACAGCTCTGCCCATCCCCGGGGGTGGTTGTTGGCTTCTCCTTGGATAACTCAAGCTGTTCCGGAGGCTCCCCGTGCCATGAGTGCCCTCGGAGGATTAATTAGGGCTCGAGCCAGGGGTTTGTAAAGCAGGCACGGGTTTGTCCTGGGAAAACTTCTCCGAGGAGAGGGGAAAAAACGGCATCAAAACGCTGCGGGGGGAATGAGGGAGGAATTCCAGGCTGTGGCACCAGCAGGAGTCTGGATGGGTGGGAAAAAAACCACCCCATAAAGTTCTCTTTTTGCTGAAATCCGTGGAAAAGCGGAATTGAACAGCCGGGCTCGGGTGGGAGCGCTGGGGATTCGGCGCTGGCTGCTCCAAAAATCCCAAATAACTCCTCGGGATTGGGGTGGGATTTCAGCCCCGAGCAGGGGCTCCGTGGGGATTTATGGGATTTATGGGATTTATGGGATTTATGGGATTTATGAGATTGTGGCTCAGCTCCCACGGGAAGTGATTCCTTACGGGAAGGGAAGGCAAAGTTTGGTCTCGCAGGTTTGGTCTCACCCTGTTGTTTTCACCCCAAATGGCCCCAAATTGGGGTGGTTTATAACAGCAGAATGACCCCGGGGTCAGACAGGGTGGCAGAGGGAAATGAAGCGTGGCTGTGGTGACACCTGGGGACACCTGGGGACACACCTGGGGACAGCTGGGGACACTTCGACACACCTGAGCACACACCTGGGCACACCTGGGGACACCTGGGGACACACCTGAGGACACACTTGGTGACACCTGAGCACACCAGGTGTCCTGGGGACAGCTGGGGACACTTCAGGACACACCTGAGCACACACCTGGGCACACCTAAACACACCTGGGGACACCTGGTGACACACCTGGTGACAGCTATCGACACCTGGAGTCACACCTGGGGACACCTGGTGACACCTGAGGACACTTGTGGACACACTTGGGCACACCTGGGGACAGACCTGGGCACACCTGAGCACACCTGGTGACAGCTGGTGACACTCAGGGCCATTTGTCACCGCTGCCCCTCCTGGCACAGCACAGAGCCAGATCCTGGTGCTGGAATTGTGGGAATTTCCCCACTGGAACTCCAGGAATTTCCCCCTGGAATTCTGCTCCACTCTGGGGCAAGGTTGGCTCTGCCCAGAGAGGGGAGGGCTCGGTGCTTTTGAATTTTCCCCCAAATTTTCCATCTTTCCCTCACGTTTTGATCCTGATTTTCCTTCCTGCCTGCTCTCTCCAGGCAGAATCCACAAGCAGTGTGGCATTATGGATTCCTCCTGCCTGCCAGCAAGTTTTTTATTTATTTTTTTTTTATATTTTTTTAAGAGGCTTTTACTCCTTTGATAATAAATTAAACTCCAGTTTTCCCTCCTCGCCCTTGAGTTCCCCCCTTTTCACCCGAGTGGGATTTTCGCTGGAGGTGTTTAATGCCCCTCTAATCCTCGCGCTCCCAGGGGGGCGCCAAAGCTGCTTTACAAACCCATCAATCCTGCGGCACAAAGTGCATTTTTATTATTCCCGCTGCCATCAAAGTCCCCAAAAAAAACCCAAAAAACCCCGTGTCCTTAATGTGACGCAGTCAATAGCGGATTTACCTGATGGTCCCACTTATCCTAGAAAAGCACCTGGGAAGGGATGGGTTGGGATGGGGGAGAGCATCCTGAGGGTGGGGGTGGCAGTGGGGGTCACCCAGGTGGGTTTGGGGTGAATCAGATGCGTTTGGGGTCAACCAGGTGGGTTTGGGGTAAATCAGGTGGGTTTGGGGTGAATCAGATGCGTTTGGGGTCAACCAGGTGGGCTTAGGTGTCACCCAAGTAGGTTTGGGGTCAATCATGTGGGTTTGGGCTGAATCAGATGGATTTGGGGTCACCCAGATGGGTTTGGGGTCAAGCAGGTGGGTTTGGGGTCACCCAGCTGGATTTGGGGTGAATCAGTTGGGTTTGGGGTCACCCAGGTGGGTTTTGTGTCACCCAAGTGGGTTTGGGATCACCCAGATGGATTTGGGGTGAATCAGTTTGGTTTGGGCTCACCCAGGTGGGTTTGGGTTTACCCAGGCGGTTTTGGGGTCAGGTAAGTGGGTTTGGGGTCAATTGGGTGGGTTTGGGGTCACACAGCTGGGTTTGGAGTCACCCAGCTAGGTTTAGGGGTCACCCAGGTGGGTTTGGGGTCACTCAGCCAAGTTTGGGGTTACCCAGGTGGGTTTGGGGTCACCCAGGTGGGTTTTGGATCACCCAGCTGGGTTTGGGGGTCACCCAAGTGGTTTTGGGGTCACCCCACTGGATTTGGGATTGCGGGAATTTCGGGATGGATTCGAGGGAATGGCGGGAATTTGAGGGAATTGAGGGAATGGAATTGCGGGAATTTCGGGGATGGATTTGAGGGAATTGCGGGAATTTCGGGATGGATTGCAGGGAATGGAGGGCTTTGGGGCCGGCAGCAGCGCTAGGTGGCAGGAGTCAGTCGCGCACGGGGAAGGACGCGGGCAGAAATCCGGAGAAGGGATTCGGGAGCTCCTCTGGCCCTGGAATCGCTCCGGGCTGGAATTCTGCCCCTGGGATGAGCTCAGGAGGCCAAAACCCCTCCTGGAGCCCGACCCCAAACCCGCACCCCGCATTTCCCCAGGCCCGGGACACAGGGAGGGGATTTGGGAACCTCCTGCTTCAGGAAGGGGATTTGGGAACCTCCCACTCCAGGATGGGGATTTGGGAACCTTCTGTTCCAGGATGGGGATTTGGGAACCTCCTGCTCCAGGATGGGGATTTGGGAGTGCTGAGTGCTTCTCCAGCCCTTCCCTTTCCTCCCCAGCCCCCTGGCTCAGCCAAGCATCCCTTTGAGAGAGATATTTCCATCTCTCCGAGTCTTGTTGGAACTTTTATCCGCCTGGGGCTCGGCTTTTAGGGCCGCTGGCCGCAGCTGTCCCTTCTCCCGGCCCTAAAGTGCTGCCCTGGAGCCGGAGCCGCCGCTCCGGAGCTCTCCTGCGGGAATCCACAAAATCAGAGGGGTTTGGGAAAGCTGCAAAAGGCCCCAGAGGCAGCAGAACTGTGATTGGAGCTAAGCAGCAGCCATGAGATTGGTCAGCAGAAAAATTATTTAAACTGTAGAAAAGCAAGGACAAATAGAACAATGGTCTGTGTATTAACACTTGTCTAGAATAACTCCCTAAGCTACAGAAAAGTTTATCTAGTGAGATATTAGGAAGTTTGAAGCTTAATAAAGGAGCTCTGTGCATTGTGTTTTAAAGCTTACAAGTAAGTATTGTATTCCAAATAAGCAAGCATCGTTTTAACCAAAGGTACCTGTGCTTATAGTGGTTGGATAGAACTGCTGTCAATGTGCTTTTGCTTTGTGTGATTGGTCAAAAAACTTAAAAAGTGAGTTGTGACATTAAATTCTTGATCTGCTGACTGAGATGTGAGCTGGTGGCATCTTCCCATTGTCATAACCATGGAATGAGGCTGATGCTGGAAAATAAAACAGCTCAAGGCGCGTTCCCAGCAGTCCTGTCCCGTTTGTGATCTGTACAGAGCCCTCGGCCGGCGACATCTCCGAGGTGTCTGTGTGATTTTATTGGGCCCCAGAGCCCAGGCAGAGGCAGCTGATGCAAAATCAATCCCCGGAACAGCCGAAGGACAGAGCAGATCGGTGCCGAACGTTGTAGCGACAACAAAAGGAACGATTCTCGCTCGGGTTCCTCGCCCTGGGAATCTCTGCTGGGATGGAGACGGAAATTGGAGGATGAAGGAAAGAGGGAGAGGGATGGGAGCGGGAGCTGCTCCGGGAGGCCGAGACCCCACGGGGATGGCAGAGGAGGCGGCAGGAGGTGATTGCTCCTTTCAGCCGCTGATTGCTCCTTTCATCGCGGCACAATGGCCTGGGATGCGATCCGGCCTCTCCTGCCAGCCTGGGAATCAGGGGAGATGTCCCAGTGCTCCCAATAGCCCAGGATCTGATCCTTTCTCTCCAGACAGCCTGGGAATGAGGGAGATATCCCAGTGCTCCCAATAGCCCAGGATCTGATCCATCCCAGTGCTCCCAGCCTAGGATTGAGGGGAGATATCCCAGTGTTCCCAGTAGCCCAGGATCTGATCCAGGCTCTGCTCCCATCCCGAGAATGGAGTTATCCCAGTGCTCCCAGTCAGGGTCTGATCCATCCTCTCATCCTGGGAATGAGGGGAGATATTCCAATGCTCCAATCCCTCAGGGTCTGATCCATCCCAGTGCTCCCAGCCTGGGATTGAGGGGAGATATCCCAGTGCTCCCAACAGCCCAGGATCTGATCCAGGCTCTCCTCCCAGGAATGAGGAGGAATGAGGTGAGATATCCCAGTGCTCCCAACCACCTGGGATCTGATCCATCCTCTCCTGACAGGAATGAGGGCAGATATCCCAGTGCTCCAATCCCTTGGGGTCTGATCCAGGCTCTGCTCCCAGCCCTGGGAATCAGGGGAATATCGGGGATGTGAGAATATCAGGAATATCAGGGGATGAACTCGCTAATGTGGGAATATCAGGGATGTGGGATGAACCCCTGGATAATGTGGGAATATTGAGGAGGTGGGAATCCAAGGATGTGGGATCCAGGGGTGGGGGTCCAGGAGGGGATGGGGATCGGGGGATGGGGATCGAGGGATGGGGATCCAGGGATGGGGATCCAGGTGTCCCCGTGTCACCCCCAGCCGTGCCGGATCCCCTGCCCTGCCCGTGTTTGCTCCGAGCCCAGGAGCAGCCGCCGCTTCTGTGATTGACTCGCGGATCAATTAAAGCAGCGCGGGCAGAGGGAGCGCTCGGATCCTGAGCTTTCCCCTCCTCCCCGATGTCCTCCTCTCTCGCTCTCCAGGGGCCTCTCAGGTTAATTGCCCTGATCTCTCTCTGCCTTTTTGCGCCGGCCCTCAAGGGTTGCCTGGCAAATCCTGCCCTCCCGAATCCGGGCCGAGAGCAGGAGCAGGAGGAGCAGGAGGAGGAGGAGGAGGAGGGAGAATTGATTTGCTCCATCAGGCAGCAGCAGCGGTTGCTGCCACTGTTTAATTCTCAGTTCAAGCCCCGTGGAGAATGCGAACGGCTCCGCTGCTCGGCCAATTTACGGCTCTGACAAGCTGCTAAACAACGTCTCTGTCAGAGCCCGGCGGCACCGGGACCGCCACGGGTGGCGGGGGAGGCGCAGGTGAGGAGGAGGAGGAGGAGGGGAAGGAGGAAGAGGAGGAGAGGGAGGAGAAGGGGAAGGAGAAGGAGAAAGAGAGAAGGAGGAGGGGAAGGGGGAGGAGAGGGAGAAGGAGGAGGAGGAGGAAAAGGAAGAGGGGAAGAAGGGGAAGGAGAAGTAAAGAGAGAGAGGAGGAAGAGGAGGAGGGGAAGAAGGAGAAGGGGAAAGAGAAGGAAGAGGAGGGGAAGGAGGACGGGAAGCAGTAGGAGGAGAGGGAGAAGGAGGAGGATGAGGAGGAGAAGTAGAGGGAGAGAGAGAAGGGAGGAGGAAGAGGAGGAGGGGAAGGAGAAGAAGGAGAAGGAAGAGAAGGAGGAGGGGAAGGAGGACAGGAAGCAGGAGGAGAGGGAGAAGGAGAGGGAGAAGGGGACGGAGAAGGAGGAAGAGGAGAAGGAGAGGGATAGGGAGAGAGAGAAGGAGGAGGGACAAGAGGAAAAGGAGGGGGAGAAAGGGAAGGAGGAGGAGAAGAGGAAAGAGTAAGAGGAGGGGGAGAAGGAGAAGGAGAGGGATAGGGAGAGAGAAGGAGGGAGAGGAGAAGAGGGAGGAGAAGAAGGAGGAAGAGGAGAGGGATAGGGAGAGGGAGAAGGAGGGAGAGGAGGAGGAGGAGGAAGAAGAGGAGGTTGTTTCTGCTGAGCATCCCCCTCTCCCCACGCTGTCTCTCCCGAGCAGCCCCTCCTGCCCCTCCTGGCTCTTCCAGGGATTTGGAAAAGGCTGAGGGGTGGAAACGGGGCTGGGCTGGGGCTGGAGCTGCCCGGGGCTGTGGTGAACGGGAGGAGCTGCAGGCACTGCACAGTTCTGTGAGTGAGCTGCAAAATGATGAGAATCCAGCAAAACTCCCCAAAACCCAGTTTGGGGTCACTCCTTTGGGGTTTGGGGCATTGGGTGCTCAGTTCAAGGAGGAATTCTGCCAGGATTCACCCAGGCAGGAGCTGGGGAACCGTCCTGCACTCTGGGATGATTTTAAAGATAATTTTAAAGATAATTTTTTACACAAAACCCTTTTGCTCCAAGGCTCCAGGTCCTGGCCTGGGAACACCCAGGCCTGGCAGAGTCCCTGCTAATCTGATCAGGCTGCACTAATCCCAGGCTGGAATCAGGGCCTGACACCGAATTCAGGTAAATTATCTCCCTAATAATGACAAATCAATTATGGGTGCACCTGCTCCAAAAATCACCTGTGGCAATGCAGCCAAAAACCCCGGGAATAATCCCAGCACAGAGACAGAGAATTAATGAATCCTCATCTGCTGCTGGTGCAGCACAAAAGGGAAACAAGCCCAGAATCATTCTTGGGGTTTATTAAGAGATTTGATGAAGAGATTTTGCTTTTCTTTGCGTCTTTTTTCTGCCTTTTTTTTTTTTCCATGAGCCTGGCTGGGAAGCGAGGCTTGGGCTGGGATCTGTTCCAGAGCTGGGATTTGGTTTTGGGGAGCTGGGGAGGGGCTGGGAGCCTGCTGTGACATTTGTGTGACATTTGTGACATCCTGGCAGGACACCCTGTCCCGTGGCTGGGCTGAAACAGATCCCGAGGTGTTGGGGAAGATGGAACAGGAAAGCCTTATAAATGTGATTGCCTGGCAAAAGATTTTGGGAATATGGAAACTATAAGTGAGATTGAAATGAAAGCAAGCTTTGAGATCCCTCAGTTACTGAACAACTGGAAAACAATGGCGTGGCTGGCTGAAGGTGATCCCCTTGTGATGGAACAACACCCTCTGCTTGCAGACAGCTCCAAGGGTCAGAGCAGACCCTACAGCTTGGCAG
>NW_005054673.1:148944-160488 GCF_000277835.1 Geospiza fortis | reverse complement strand
AGAATATTCAACACAGAAGAAGATTTATTGTGTTGGAACGGGAACTTCGCACTCTTACCTCTTGTCTCTTAGCTCTTGCCTTTTTCACTCTTACCCCTTTTACTCTCTCACCCTCTCATCCTCTCTCCCCCTCTCTTCTCTCAGCCTGCTCTGAGCTGTGCCTGGCAGCTCCCAGCAGGGCCCTGCACCCAGGCCCTTTGCAATAAACCCCAAATTCCACCACCTGGCTGCAGAGATCTCTCGTCTCCATCCATCCCGACCCTGCTGCCCCCATCAATCCTACACCGAAGGACCTGGAAGGCTGTGGAAATTGCTGCCAAGGGCAGGGAGGGCATCACAGCCACCAGCCCAGCCCTTTTCCAGCCCTGGGAGTGGCTTTGGGGGTCACCTCGTGCCCCCCTCCCTCCTTTCCCCTGCCCCTTTGTGGGCTCCAATTCCCGCTGTGCCATTTGGTGCCAGGTGGGCATCGCGTATTTGGGGACATTATTCGCGCTGACAGCACTGATGGGACTTTTCATCAAGCAATTACATTGAAAAAAACCACCAAAAAAAAGAGAAAAAAACCCCAACAAGAAAGGGCCCAGCTTGTTCTGAAACACAAAGGCAGCAGCCGGCATAAATTACCGAGCGGAGCTGTGTTTACTCCAGCGCATTCCCGAGGGGGATAATTAGGGAAGAGGCTGGATCCGAGTTCCAGGAGGCACCAGAGGATGCTGCCAAGTCCCCGGGCTTGGCCGGACCCCCCGGATCTGAGAGGGAATCGGCGAGGGGAGAGCAGGGAGAGATTCCTGCCCCGCTCTGAGTTCGGGGTTTCCTGGGCGGAATGATCCTCGTTAGCTGAGATCCCAATTAGTGCCCGTGATCGGGGGTGGAGCACTTGGCTCTGAGCAGGAATTGGGATCGGGTGCCAGGAATTGAGATCAGGGCTTGAATAATTTGATCTGAGCAGGAATTGGGATCAGGGGTGGCAGAAGTTGGAACCAAGGCTGGAATCATTTGATCTGAGCAGGATTTGGGATTAAGGCTGGAGCACTTTGCTGTGAGCAGGAATTGGGATCAGGGGTGACAGGAATTGGGATCAAGGCTGGAATCATTTGATCTGAATAGGAATTGGGATCAAGGCTGGAACAGTTTATTCTGAGCAGGAATTGGGATCGGGGTGCCAGGAATTGAGATCAGGGCTGGAATCATTTGATCTGAGCAGGATTTGGGATTAAGGCTGGAGCACTTTGCTGTGAGCAGGAATTGGGATCAAGGCTAGAACACTCTGCTCTGAGCAGGAATTGGGATTAAGGATGGCAGGAATTGGGATCAGGGCTGGAATAATTTGATCTGATCAAGGATTGGGATCAGGGGTGGCAGGAATTGGGATCAGAGCTGGAGCACTTTGCTGTGAGCAGGAATTGGGATCAAGGCTAGAACACTCTGTTCTGAGCAGGAATTGGGATTCAGGCTGGAGCAGTTTGTTCTGAGCAGGAATTGGGATCAGGGCTGGAGCAGTTTGCTCTGAGCTGGAATTGGGGCTGGGAATGGATGCCAATGTTCCCACAAGTCAGAGGGGCTTTAAGGAGCCATTTGGGGTCCCCTCCCTGTGAGCTGGACCTGCTCCTGCACCCCCATCCCTCCTGCAGCACCACCAGACCCCCAAAATCTGCGTACTTCGATCTCCTGGTGCAATTCCTGCAGGGAATTGCCCCAAACAGGGGCTCTCTGCATCCTTATCTTGGTCCCAGAGGAGGAGGAGAGGAGCAGAGGAGATGCTGGGAGGGGTCACACCCCCATGGCCGTGGGGTGACCTGGAGAGTGGGAATTCTGCTGGAAATGGGCTCAGTCCGTGCCCTGTTCCCTGATCACGGAATCCTGGAATGGTTTGGGTTGGGAGGGACCTCAAAGCCACCCCCAAGGACACCTCAGGCTGCTCCAACCCGGCCTTGGACATTCCAGGGACGGAGCAGCCACAGAGAGATCCCTCACAGGGTTAAACCTTGAGGCAGGAGGGATCCAAATGCAGAAAAGCCAAGTGGTTCTCAGGATTTGGGGTTTTTTAAATTTTTTTTTAATTTTTTTTTTTTTTTTAATTACCGTCCTCCGGCGCATTTTAATTTGAGGCATCAAAGGCAGGAGACAAAGCCGTGCGAATCTGGAGCCGTACCTGCGGTGGCCGGGCGTGTGGCTGTCATCTGCAGCCTTTGCTGGGGACAAACAAACCCTCTCCTCTTTGTTCTCTCTGCTGTTCTGTTCCGTGCATTAATTTCTCCTCAAAAGTTTAAAAAAAAAAAATTTACTAAAAAAAAAAAAATCCACGAGACTTGGCGCTTTGCAGGAAAAATAAAGGTGGCGTTTAGGGGATTAAAAAGAAAATACCTCTTTTCTTTCAACTAAATTACAAAGTGCTTGTGCTGCTTTGTACCTGAGAGCCGGAGGAGAGGAGCAGGTGGGGTTTGGTGGCAGATGGGAGGCGGGGAGGGAACGGCTGAGCTGAGCTCCGGAGCTGAGGAGGGGACGCTGGAAATGTCCCTGCCGGGGTGGCCGTGGCTGAACTGGGGCTCTGACACTCAGCTGGATCCGTTCCTGGCCCTGCACAGCTCTGGGGGAGCGGGATTGTGGAACTACAGAGGGAATTGTGGAATCACGGGAGGGAATCGTGGAATCGCTGAGGTTGGAAAACTCCCCAAGGTCACCGGGTCCGACCTTGTTCCCAGCTCTGAGCTCTGAGTGCCGCAGGAGCTCCTGGGACACCTCCAGGTTTGGGGATTCCAAACCCCCCTGGGCAGTGCAAACAGACTTTTCCGTGGAGAAATCCCTGTGGATGGCGCAGCTGAGGCCGTTCCCTCTCGTCCTGGGGGAAATCAGCAGATCCAGCCCCAAATGGAGGCGCTGAGCTGCACTTTCCCCACCCTGGATCCCCTGCCAGTCCCTGTGACCTCCCCCTGAGCCTTTCCCGAGCTTTTCCAGAGGCTGGGATCTGGTTTTCCCCTGGAATGAACTCAGGGCAACATTTGCTCCCCACCCTGAGCAGCTCCTGGCTTGGGTTCGGCTGTGCTGAGGCGCTGCTGCTTCCCAGAACTTCCATCCCTTGGAAGTGCTCCAATGGGAGTAGAATCCATAACTTCCATCCCAGGGAACGGCTCCAATGGGAGCAGAATCCAGAACTTCCATCCCACGGAATGGCTCCAACAGGGTCAGAATCCAGAACTTCCATCCCATGGAACAACTCCAGTGGGAGCAGAATCCATGCTGCTGCCCAGAACTTCCATCCCACTGAGTGGTTTTACCAGGAGCAGAATCCAGAATTTCCATCCCATGGAGCGTCTCTAATGGGAACAGAATTCACGCTGCTTCCCAAAACTTCCATCCCACGGGATGACTCCAGTGGGAGCAGAATCCAGAACTTCCATCCCATGGAATGGCTTTACCAGGAGCAGAATCCAGAACTTCCATCTCATGGAATGACTCCAGTGGGAGCAGAATCCATTCTGCTTCCCAGAATTCCCATCCGATGGAATGGCTCCAACAGGAGCAGAATCCAGAACTTCCATCACACGGAATGGCTTTACCAGGAGCAGAATCCAGGCTCCCAATTCCCACCTCATTTCCCGGATCCCTCCGAGCCTTCCCCACGGCGCAGCGCGAGGCTGAGCCGCTGGAATTCCGCCAGCACCAGGATGGATCACCCCCTTGATTGCTGTCAGGGTGCTCCTAAGTGCCTCCATCCATCATTCCCGGCGTTTTCCGAGCGGGAATGAGCGCCCAGGTGCCAATCTCGGCTCCCGGAGCCTCTCCACGTGTCCCTTCCTTCGCTCCCCGCCTGTTTTAGTGCCACCCTAATGAGCTCTCGCTGCACAGGGCACAATGAAGCCACGGGCAATTAAGCATAATTATGGAAATTAAGGAAAGGCCCCCGTCTGTCAGGTGTCCTCATCAAAGCCTCTGTGGGGGCAATTCCAGCGATAAACGGGATTCCAGCTCCACAAAACTCCAAGAGGCGTTTTGGGATCTCAGAGGCGCGAGCGGGGAAGGATTTGAGTTTAAAATTCCAGCTTTAATGGGATTGAGCTGGAATATGGGAGATTTCTCTGGGATATTGTGGGATATTGGGGCGGAATTCCTGGCTGGGATGGAATTCCCAGGGAAGCTGTGGCTGCCCCATCCCTGGAAGTGTCCCTGGAATGGGGGAAGGATTTGATTTTAAAATTCCAGCTTTAATGGGTTTGAGCTGGGAGATTTCTCTGGGATATTGGGGTGGAATTCCTGGCTGGGATGGAATTCCCAGGGAAGCTGTGGCTGCCCCATCCCTGGAAGTGTCCCTGGGATGGGGAAGGGATTTGATTTTAAAATTCCAGTTTTAATGGGTTTGAGCTGGAATACGGGAGATTTCACTGGGTGGAATTCCTGGCTGGGATGGAATTCCCAGGGAAGCTGTGGCTGTCCCATCCCTGGAATTGTCCCTGGGATGGCGGAAGGTGTGGCTGCTCACAGCAGCGGTGGAATGAGGGGATTTTAAGGTCCCTTCCCACCCAAACCAGTCTGGAATTCTGTAATGGAATATTCCCGCTGTTCCTTCTGTTCCTTAAGTTGCTTTTCTGTCCCAGCAGAGCTCCTGGTGGGAAAAACTTCCGTGGGTGTAGCTTGGTGTGTTCAAGGAAGCAATCCAAGCAGCAGTGGGGAAAATGGAATTTTTTTAATTGTTAGAAGTGTTTAAAAATCTCTTCCTGGGATTTAAACCACTGGAGAAAGGTTTGACCACCAGGGAAATAAAAATTACAGGGAATGTTGGGCTTTTCCCAGCACGGAATTCCCACCCAGAAAAGGCCAATCCCTGCTGGGGTTGCTTTGGGATGGATTTTGGGTTTTCTTTGGGATGGATTTTGGGATTGCTTTGGGAGGGATTTTGGGGTTGCTTTGGGAGGGATTTTGGGGTTGCTTTTGGAGGGGTTTTGGGATTGCTTTGGGATGGATTTTGGGATGGTTTGGGGATACCTTTGGGTTTGCTTTGGGAGGGATTTTGGGGTTACTTTGGGAGGGATTTGGGGTTTTCTTTGGAAGGGATTTTGGGATTGCTTTGGGACCCATTTTTTGATTGCTTTGGGACTCATTTTGAGATTACTGTGGGAGGGATTTTTGGGGTTGCTTTGGAATTGCTTTGGGAGGGATTTTGGGTTTTTTTTGGGACGGATTTTGGGATGGCATTGGGATAGATTTTGGGTTTGCTTTGGGACAGATTTTGGGACTGCATTGGGATAGATTTTAGATTTACTTTAGAAGGGATTTTGGGTTTACTTTGGGACCAATTTTGGGATTGCATTGGGGTAGATTTTTGGATTGCTTTGGGAGGGATTTTGGGCCTGCTTTGGGAGGGATTTCGGGGACTCAGCGATGGGAAAAGCGGCGGCGCTGGGGTTGATTACCGATGCTAAACGCGGAGCATCCCCTGACAGCCGAGTCCTCAGATCTCCGAGCCATCAAATCCCTGCCTGAGCTTCCCCGCTCGGCGAGAAATGATGGAGAGGACGGGGAAAGAAAGGGATGAAAGTGTGGAAATCGCTCCTGGAGCTGCTCACCTCTGCCTCAACCCGCCGCTTTCATGTCGCGCGGATTTGTTTTGATCGCTGCGAGCCGGGGCTGGTTTGAGTCCCGTTCCTGGGATTCATGGAAATGAGGAGCCGCTAATGAGCGCGGCTGTGGGAGCGGGAGCGGCAGGAGCGGGATTTGGGATTTGGGATCAGGGATTTGGGGTGCAGAATGAGTGATTTGGGATGCAAGATGTGAGATTTGGGATTTGGGGTGAAGGATTTGGAGTGTGGGATTTGGTATTTAGGGGTACGGGATAAGTGATTTGGGATGCGAGATGCGGGATTTGGGATCAGGGATTTGGGGTGCAGAATGAGTGATTTGGGATGTGAGATGCGGGATTTGGGATTTGGGGTGAAAGATTCGGGGTGTGGGATTTGGTATTTAAGGGTACGGGATAAATTATTTGGGATGCGAGATGTGAGATTTGGGATCAGGGATTTGGGGTGCAGAATGAGTGATTTGGGATGTGAGATGTGGGATTTGGGGTGCAGGATCAGGGATTTGGGATGCAGGATGCGGGATTTGGGGTGTGGGATGTGGGATTTGGGGTGCAGGATGCAGGATTTGGGGTGAGGGATTTGGGGTGGAGGATTTGGGATTTGGGATGCAAGATGCGGGGTTTGGGGTGTGGGATGTGGGATTTGGGGTGATTGATTTGCAATTTAGGGTGTGCGATTAGTGATTTGGGATGCGGGATCAGGGATTTGGGATCAGGGATTTAGGATTTGGGATTTGGGATTTGGGATTTAGGATGCATGATTTGGGGTGTAGGATGAGTGATTTGGGATGCAGGATGCGGGATTTGGGATTTGGGCTAAAGGATTTGGTGTGTGGGATTTGGGATTTGGGGTGCGGGATGAGGATGCGGGATTTGGGGATGAAGGATTTGGGGTGCGGGATTTGGGATTTGGGACCAGGGATTTGGGATGATGGATTTGGGATCTGGGGTGCGGGATGTGGGAATTGGGGTGAAGTATTTGGGAGGTTGGATTTGGGGCGATGGATTTGGGATTCGGAGTTCAGGATGAGGATGTGGGATTTGGAGTGTGGGATTTGGGATGTGGGATGCAGGATTTGGGATTGGGGATGCAGGATTTAGGATGCATGGTTTGGGGTGCCGAATGAGGAATTTGGGATGCGGGATTTGGGGTGTGGGATGCAGGATGGGGGATGAGGGATTTGGGATTTGGGATGCTGTGCCCAACCCCAAAATGCCGCGACTCCAAAGCTGTGCCAACAGAACCTTCAGGAACCAGAACAGAACCACAGGAAATCCCATGGGAACCCCATCAAAACTGCATTTTTTACCGAGGTATTTCACATTTTGATGTAGAATTGAGACCTTTTTCTTTAATATCCTGATTCTCATGGAAAAATGGTGGAAATCCCATTCCTACAACTCAAGTTTTATGGGGAAAAAAAGAGGAAAACTCAAGTTTTATGAAAAAATTCAGCTAATTTGGAACATGTTGGAATTATTTTCCCCAAGGACGCTGTCCCACATTAAATAGGAATTAAATTCAGTTTTTGCTCGGTGTGTTATTTCTAACAGAAATGCATTTTTACCCTTTTTAGTTTTTTTTTTTTCCCTTTCCTATTCTAAATACTTCCCTGGCTCCTTGACAGTCAATGCACCCAAATGGAAAGAAAAGCTGATTTCCATCCACTTAAATCCATCTAGAATGAGCCCATTAGGAGCCACCTTCATCCAGTGTTTATTTTTTGGAGAAAAAACCCAATTTGGGGCATCTCCCACTGCTGAAAATTCACATTTTGGGCTTGCCCAGCTCTGCTGTCCTTTTGTCCCAAAGTTGGGGTTTTTTTTCCGCTGCAGATGTTTTCAATTTCTCCCCAATTTATTGGAATTATCCTGACGAGCATCCCTGCCAAAAAAAAGAGGTGGGGAAAACTCAATTTTCCTCAGGAAAATAAATAAAATATGTTCTTGTGCAACCTGTTCATTAAGCTGCAAAATGAGAGGAAATTAGAATTAGAATTAAAATTAAAATAAAAATGAAAATGAAAATGAAAATGAAAATGAAAATGAAAATGAAAATTAAAATTAAAATCTGGGGGCCTCTCCCAGATTTTGCCTTTCCAAATTTTGGATATGGGAATTTTTTGGGGCCAAAGAGCCCAATCTGGCAGCTGGGAGAATTTCCAGCTTCCAAGAGATACCTGGGAGAGGAGCTGGTGCTTTGTCTGGCACAGACAGGAGAAATCCAGCTGCAAAAAATGAATTTTTTTCCCCAGAATGCCATCATTTTTCCCACCTTTTTCCCAGGATTTGTGTGGCATGGACAGGAAAAATCCAGCTGCAAAAAAAAGATTTTTTTTCTGGAATGTGATCATTTTTCCCACATTTTTCACACCTTTTTCCCAGGATTTTTCTGGCATGGACAGGACAAATCCAGCTGTAAAAAAATGAAATTTTTCCCTGGAATGATGTCATTTTTGCCCCATTTTTGGCTCTTTTTTCCCCAGGATTTTAGGGCGAAGCTGTGATGGGAATTTGGGGTTTTTATTTGGGGTTTGGGTTTGAGGAATTGGGGTTGGGGAGGAGGGGACATCCCGGGGACTTTGCAGCTCGAGGGCGTCACCCGAGGGCATCACCTGAGGATGTCACCTGTGAGTGATGTCACCTGAGGAATCACCTGAGAAATCACCTGAGGGCATCACCTGTGGATATCACGTGGGACGTCACCTGTGAGTGATGTTACCTGATGGCATCACCTGAGGAATCACCTGAGGGTGTCACCTGAGGACGTCATCTGTGAGTGATGTCACCTGAGGAATCACCTGAGGAATCACCTGTGGATATCACCTGAGGATGTCACCTGTAAGTGATGTCACCTGAGGGTGTCACCTGAGGGCGTCACCTGAGGGTGTCACCTGAGGAATGATCTGAGAAATCACCTGAGGGCATCACCTGTGGATATTACCTGAGGTCGTCACCTGTAAGTGATGTCACCTGAGGGTGTCACCTGAGGGTGTCACGTGAGGGTATCACCTGTGGATGTCACCTGAGGACAGCACCTGTGAGTGATGTCGCCTGAGGGTGTCACCTGAGGAATCACCTGAGGAATCACCTGAGGGTGTCACCTGTGGGTGTCACCTGACAGTGTCACCTGAGGAATCACCTGAGGAATCACCTGAGGAATCACCTGAGGGCATCACCTGAGGACATCACCTGTCGATGTCACCTGAGGACGTCACCTGTGAGTGATGTCACCTGACAGTGTCACCTGAGGCCATTACCTGAGGAGTCACCTGAGGGTGTTCCTGGCTCCGCCCCCTCCCAGTGAGGACGATTTGGGAAGCTCCGGGGGGAATTTGGGAATTTGCTTTTCCACGATGAAAGGGCACAGACTGGAAAAGGCGGATTTGGGCAACAACCTCGGTGTCTGGTTTGGTTTTTATTTCCTTTTGGTTAAAGTTGTTGGGAGGCATCGAAAGCAGAGAAAGGAAAAAAAATTAATTTATTTAATTAAATATATAATGTATTTAATATAATAATTATATATTAAGAATATTAATATTAATTTCAATCTAAAATTAATTTAAAACCAAAATTATTTAGATTTAAAATGCTTAAGAGATTAAAAATTAAAGGAATTTTTTTTAAATTTTAAAAATTTTTAAAAATTAAATGTAATTAATTAATATTAATTACTAATAAAATATAATAGATAATCAGATATAAGAAATTTATGAAACCGTGATATTAATTTATTAATGTTAACATTTAGATTAATTTATTATTGTGTTAATTTATTATATAAAATTATTATATATAATATAATATAATATAATATATTATATATAATATATTATATTATATATATTATAATATAATATAATATAATATAATATAATTAGAAATAATAATTTTTATTTCTAAATAATTTATTATTTTTATTTTTATATTCAAATTCATATTGATTGATTAAATTATTTATGAATAAAGCAGCCAGAAATTTGGGATTTAGGTGCCACGGATCATTCCCATCTCCACATTCCCCCGCTCCAGGCCGGGGACGTTTCACAGCCAGGGGAGGGGGCTGAGCCCCAGCTGCTCCTTCCCAGCGAGGCCTCGAAATCCTCAATTAATTCTGATTTTAGCAGGCAGCTCTTTGTTTGTTCAATTAAAACCAGCTGCTTATTGAAAGAAACATATTTATTGGGAATTAGCAGCCATGTGCCGGGTGGGTATTTCCCTCCTTGTTGTCAGGGCTCTGACACAAAGCTGTGTTTAATAATAAATTTTTATTTTCCCCTTTTTCAATTATCGCAAGGGAAGGGGGAGGAAAAAATCATCCCATTAATTCTGAATTAAAAGAACATTTGGAGATGAACATTTGGAAATGAACGTTTGGAAATGAACATTTTGGTAAATCTCAATTCCCAGCACCGGTGGTGCCGTGTTCCAGCTGGCTCTGGGGAAGATCCGCTGGGATTTCCTGCTGGAATTTTCTCCTGGATGATCCAGGCAGGGCTGGGACCCACAAAGCTTCAGCTCTGCCCTCTCCAAACCCTCACTTGGAGACACTGCAAGCACCTCCCTTCTTTCCCAACGAAATAAAAACTCCGGGAATCTCAACGTTTAGCAGAAAATGGGGATAATTGGGTCTTCCTGGAGCAGGCAGGGAGGGCCATGAATGATTTAGAGGGAGCTGGATCAGAGATTTCTCCTGTGCTGCTGAAACATTTATCGCGCCTTCCTTGGGCTGAGCCGGGCTTTGTTTGCGCTGATCTTGGAGGAAAAATTGTTTATCCACCCCAAAATATGGGCCGGGGGAGGGCAAAACTTCCCAGGGGCACCAGGATCTGGGATTTGGGGTGGTTTTGTCTCAGTCCTGCAGCTTGTGGGGTGGTTTTGGGGCAGAGGGGTGGCAGGGCACGGCCTTGTCACTTGGGCCCTTGGACAGATTAGTCCCATTTTTTGAGCCCCTCGATGGGTTATTCCCATTTCTTTTGTGCCCTTGGACAGATTATTCTCATTTTTTGTGCCCTTGGACAGATTATCCCCTTTTTTGTGCCTTTGGACAGATTATTCTCATTTTTTGTGCCCTTGGACAGATCAGTCCCATTTTTTGAGTCCCTCAATGGGTTAGCCCCATTTTTTGTGCCCTTGGACATGTTATCCCCTTTTTCTGTTCCCTTGGGCAGGTTATTCCCTTTTCTTGAGCCCTTGGACAGGTTATTCCCATTTTTGTGCCCTTGGATGGGTCATTCCCTTTTTTTTGAGTCCTTGGGTGGGTTATTCCCATTTTTTGTGCACTTGGACAAGCTATTCTCTTTTTTCTGCGCTCCTGAATGGATTATTCCCTTTTTTTGAGCCCTTGGACTGGTTATTCCCATTTTCTGTGCCCTTGGACAGGTTATTCCCATTTTTTGCGCCCTTGGATGGGTTATTCCTATTTTCTGTGTCCTTGGACAAGTTATTCTGGTTTTTTTGAGCCTCTCAATGGGTTATTCCCATTTTTTTGTGCCCTTGGACAGATTATTCCCATTTTTTGAGCCCCTCGATGGGTTATTCCCATTTTTTTGAGCCCTTGGACAGGATATTCCCCTTTTTTACACGCTTGGATGGGTTATTCCCTTTTCTTGTGCCATTGGACAGATTATTCCCACTTTTTTGTGCCCTTGGATAGATTATTCCCATTTTTTGCGCCCTTGCACAGGTCATTCCCTTTTTTTGCACCCTTGGACAGATTATTCCCATTTTCTGTGCCCTTGGATGCGTTATTCTCGTTTCCCCCAGCCTCATCTCCAGGATCCCGCCCTGCTGCAGGAGCCCTTTTGCTCCCCGAGCACAGGGACCCTTGGACAGGGCAGTTCCTGTCTCGCCATCCCCAATTTCACTCAGTGCTTCCTTTTATTCCCCCGGAATCCGAAGGTGTCTGCGCGCTCCGCCCGGCCCCATCGCCCGGGGCCAAGCCTGACCTTTTGCTGCTCCCTCTCCTCTCG
>NW_005054673.1:148381-148915 GCF_000277835.1 Geospiza fortis | reverse complement strand
TTTGACAGAAAACAACTTGTGAGGAGCGATGGAAAGAACAAAAAAACCCTCTGAGGGCTTGCTCCGGGCGGGGAGGGAGCATTCCCAGATCTGTCCCTGCTCCAGCAAATCCCGTCCCTCGGGAGCCGTGCCGTGGTGGTGGCACCGCGGTGGTGGCAGGGACAGGGCAGAGGGCACCCCGCTAGGTGGCTGTCTTGGTTTGGAGAGACAGGAGTCTGCTGAGGAAGGCAGGAGCCTCCCCTGAAATGGAGAATGTAAACCATCCCCACCCCTCCGAGCTGCTATAAATTTTAAATTAAGGGGCTCTCAGGCAAAAAAATATGGGAGCAGGAAATAACAGTTCTTTAATAGGGAAGAAAATAAATAAAAGGATAAAATAAACAATGCAGTGAACTAGAACAACACTGCCAGAGTCAGAACCCAACCTGACACCCTGTGGGTCAGGGTGCTGGCAGCAGTGCCATTGGAATTGTGGCTCAGCCCTCCTGCAGTGTCAGGGGTGGTTCTGCTGGAGCAGGGATCCTGGAGAAGGGT
>NW_005054673.1:147235-148214 GCF_000277835.1 Geospiza fortis | reverse complement strand
GGAAGAGGCAGCTGCTGTTCCTCTGGGCAATCCAGTGCAGGAGCCGTGCTGGTGTTCCAGAATCTCCAGATTCTATCCGGGTAGGAATGCTTGAAATCGCCAGATTATATCCAGGTGGGAATGCTTGGCTCCTCCCTCTGGGCTCACATCTCCCAATGGGATGCTGTAGTTCTTATCAGCCATGCAGTGACATTCAATAGCTGTTATCAGCAGTGTCCCCTCCTCAGGAAGGAGCGATTGTGGTCACTCAAAGAGAGAGATAAGGCAAACTGCCCACTTGACAAAAGATAATCTGCCACACAGATGGTAATTGAAATCATCTTGCATTGCAATCTTCAACAGTGGCAATGCCCACCCACGCCTCAGCCCCGGATTTTGGGATGTGCAGAAGCCTGGGATTCTCGGGATTCCATGCCACCCTGGCAGGAGGTGGCACCAGGGCAGGGTGGCGGTGGGTGAGGGGATGCCGGGGCAGGCTCGGGGCTCTCCCCGTTCACAGCTCCTGCTCTCACTGGGAGAACGAGGCCCTCTCCTCATCCAGACATTCCCAAGGATCCAGGAAAGGCCTTTCCATGCCCAGGATCGCACCTGGGTGTGCCCAGGCTCCTGAGCACCTGAGCCAGGTGTGAGCTCTGCCCTCCCGGGACAGCGAGTGCCCTGTGCCACCAACAGCTCCGGTGACAGGGACAGGCCCTGCAGGGTCCTCCTGGCTGATCCCATTCCAAGTTCTCCTGGGCTGATCCCATTCCAAGTTCTCCTGCAGGATCCTTCTTGAGCTGATCCCACTCCATGTTCTCCTGCAGGATCCTTCTTGAGCTGATCCCACTCCATGTTCTCCCAAGCTGATCCCACTCCATGTCCTCCTGGAGGGAGGGAGAGAGGGAGAGAAGGCAGGAGGGAGAGAAGGAGGGAGACAGTCCAGGAGGGAAGGTGGGAAGAAGGGAGGGAGGGGGTCAGGGAGGAATGGAGGGAGGGAAAG
>NW_005054673.1:140888-146989 GCF_000277835.1 Geospiza fortis | reverse complement strand
GGGAAGGAGGGAAGGAGGGAGGGAAGGCAGGAGGGAGGGATGGATCCCCCTCCCAGCCCCCATCCCTCTCCCTGCCCTTATCTCGGGTTTACGGCACAATCTGCAGCGCTGCCTTTAGATAAGGGGGGCGATAGCGAGGGCGTGCAAAGTTTAGAGCCTCGTTTTTCTCCTTTCAGGCAAAGGCAAAGGATATAAAACCAAGAGCGAGGCACCAATAAAAGGAGAAAGGTGTATTTCTTTCAATAAAAACCCCAACCGCGGCTGCTTCCCGCGGCCTCAGCGCCGGGATCAGGAGCTGCCAAGCCCATTTTTGGCACCTCCGGGATCCTGGGATGCTGCTGCCATTCCCGGGCTCTCCCCAGCTCGGGAATCACTCCAGGTTCCTGCCATAAATCCGGGATAACGCCTCTGCACATGGTGGGATCCTGGGAAATCAGGGATGCTCCAGGGGCTGTCCCAGCGCCACCATTCCCGGCCCAGCTGGGGACACTCCAGGATGAAGGAAGGAAATAATCAGGAACCATGGGCAGGTGTGGGGTGAGGCAGCTCCAGGAGCACAGAGCACCCCCGTGGATGTTCTCTGCCCCATTCCCCCCTTTTTACCAATAAAACAGACACAGAAATGTTAAAAAAAACCCGATTTTTTTTAGGTAATTCCAGCCCTCGCCGTGGCTCAGGCTGATTTAACAGTCTCAGGGACATTCCTTTGTTTACAAATCAATATTTCGCCCAGGAACAGCAGGACCTGCCATAAATATCCTCGTAAATATCCTCATAAACATCCTCATAAATATCTCCATAAACAACTTCTCGGCCACCTGAACCCCATCCACAGGTTCCCCTGGCGTGGATCCCACAGGGAGCCCCACGCTGGCTGGGCCAGGGAGGATTTCTGGGATCTGCTGGGATCCAGGTGAGCTGGAAAAGGTTAAAATTAAAAAAAAAAAAACAAAAAAACAAAAAAAGGCCCAGGGAATGCAGAGCCTTGCAGGTAATTCCTGATTCTGAGCTTGGGAATTGCCCCTGCTCGTTATTGAATGGAGTGGGTTTGGGAAATTCAGGGAATTTGTTTGCTCTTGCAGTGGATAATCCAACACAGACAAATTTACAATAAATGATAAGTTTGCAATAAATAGGAACAATCTGGGGCTCTCAGCAGGATTGGGGCGGTGCTGGAGAGGGAAAAAGTGAAGGGAAAAGGTGGAGAAACAAGGGAGCGGGGGCTGTGAGCCTGGGGAGCTCCGTGGATCTTCCAAGAATCCCATTGGATTGGGGAATGTGCTGGGATGGCACTTCCAGGATTCCCATTGGATTTGGGAATTCAGTGTGCTGGGATGGCACTTCAAGGAATCCCATAGGATTTGGGAATGTGCTGGGATGAACTTCCAGGAATCCCATTGGATTTTGAAATGTGGTGGGATGAACTTTCAAGAATCCCATTGGATCTGGGAATGTGCTGGGAGCTCCCTGAATTCCTGGGAATTCAGGGATTTGGATGTTTTTAACCCCCAGAAGCGTCCGAGGCCAGAGGGTTTGGGGCACTGTGGGATCGCGGGGGTGCCCATCATGGGATTTATGGTCCCTTCCCACCTCATCCATGGTGGGGTAATTCTGGTCTTGGGGTTAAACAGCTCAAAACTGATCCCAAATCTCCATCCCAGCCCTGCCTGGGCTGTGGGGCCTTTCCTTGGGGTGGGGAGGTCGCAAATGTCCCCCCCGAGGTGGCAGCAGCCCCTCCTGGCACGGGGGAACCCCAAAACCACACGTGCTGGGAGGAAAAGAGCAGCAGAACACCCCCAGCATGCAATTATCGCTAAACACGGGATTTTATGATCCTTCAGAAATTAAAAAATAAAAAAATAAAAAAAAACCACAAAAAATACAAAAAAACAACCCCAAAAAACCAAAATAAGCCCAAGAAAGCCCCAAGGCATCAGAAGAAGAGAGGAGGAGGCAAAGTGAGCGATCGGGGAATCATTCTCGGCGCAAATTGCCCTCGGGAAAGGAACGTGTCAGAGCAGATTGAGGGATGGTGTCATCCCAGGGGAGGCAGCGCAGACGGAAGCAAATCCCGGCAGGAAAAGCTGCTGGAAGCCGGCGGAGACCCCCGGGATCCTCCTCTGCTCCCCCCGGCCCTCCGCAGAGACCCGGCCGCCCTTTATGAGCAATAAAACCCCAAGCGGCACGAGCAGGGAGGATAAATGACAAAGGGGAGGTTAATGAAGGGAGGATTAATTGCCGAGAACCCCACGGCGCCATAAAGCGCTGCTGGGCTGTCCCCAGGGCTGGGCTTTGATTTGTCACCGTTCTCGGGGGTGTGACAGCTCCTGTGCCCCCACTCTGTGCCCCCATGCTGACCCCAATGTCCTCCAGGTGTCCAGGAAGGACAGATATTCCATATAAATCACTGGGGGATGAGCCAGCCCTGAAATCAGCACCTGCCCTTTCCGAGAGCTGCTTTTCCCTTTTCCCAACGCCCATGGAGGGGAGGATTTGGGATGCGGAGGGCAGGATTTGGGATGTGTCAGACACATCTCATGTGGAGAGGATGATTTGGGATGTGGAGGGGAGGATTTGGGATGTGAAGGGAACGTTTTTGAATGTGTCAGACACGTCCTACATTGAGGGGAGGGTTTGGGATGTGGAGGGGATGATTTGGGATGTGTCAGACACATCCCACATGGAGGGGATGATTTGGGATCTTAAGGGGAGGATTTAGGATGCGGAAGGGAGGATTTGGGATGTGGAACGGAACGATTTAGGATGGGAGAGCTCCAGGAGAGCCAGAGCTGCCAGATTTCATGGGTTTTGGGTCAGGATCTGAGGTGGGATCCCTCACATCCCTGATTTGCACCAGCACAGGTTTGGGACCTTCATCCAGGCCAGGGGTCCAAGAGGAGTGGGGCAATCCCTTGGGAGGGGTTTCACCAGAGGTGGGATGAGAAATGGGATGGGCTCTGCTGGATCTGTGGGATGAGCTGAAGGTGGGATGAGCTGGAGATGTGGGATGAGTTGGAGATGTGGGATGAGCTCTGTTTGCAGTGGGATGAGCTGTGGGATGAGCTCCGCTGGATCTGTGGGATGAGAAGTGGGATGAGCTGGAGATGTGGGTTGAGCTCTGTCTGAAGTGGGATGGGCTCTGCTGGATCCATGGGATGAGCTGGAGATGTGGGAAGTGGGATGGGCTCTGCTGGATCCGTGGGATGAGCTCTGCCCAAACTGCATCTCTTGGAAAAGCAGGATTCATCTGGAACCCCTGGAGCAGGGAATGAGGGTCAGGGCTCTCCGGGCTCCATCCCAGCTCTGTCCCACCTCTCCAAGAGGAGCTGGAGCAGAGCCCGGGCTCTGACAACGGATATTTAATGATTTCCCCCAGGGCAGTGCTCAGGCAAACAGGTTTGTCATTTATTTCCGCAGATTTCCTGGAGTATTATTAATTTCCCAGGATAAACTCCATTAGGAGAAGGCATTAATTTCTGGGATATAACTTATTCACAGCTCTGCAGACAGGGATTCCACCGGTTAAGAATTACTCAAATATTGATCTGGACATTTCTAATTAACTTTGCCCATGTGTTAATATGCATACGCCCCCAAATTGATTTTGGACGGCCCAATAATGAGATTTAATACCTGAGGTAACGTATATTTATGTGTTTAATTATTAGATTCATTAGCAATTTTAATAAATGCTCTCAGCTCGGTATTGAAGCGCCGCTCTTGACACTTGTTGACTTTCCCTGTCGCTGTCTCAGCAGAGGAAGGAGAGACAAAAGCCCTGCCTGGGAAGCAATTAACACCTTGTGTAATTATTAATACATTCCCCGTGCCTGCAGCGTGGTTGGGTTTGAAACCGAGGCCATCTGTGAGAAGCACAAAAATATCTGACGGGTTCCTGGCACCGGGAAGGGGGGAGCAGGGAGTGTGAAATCCGTGTGGGAAGCAGCAGGAGAATGGCACGGCACGGAGAGGGGCTGGGAGTGACAGAGCTCCAGGGGGAAATTCCAAATCCCAAATTCCCAAACCCCAAATTCCCAAACTCCCAAATTCCCAAACTCCCAAATTCCCAAACCCCAAATTCCCAAATTCCCAACTTTGGGAATTCCATGGGGTGACCCCGATGACGTGGGGATGGTGGTCCAGGAGATGCTGCTGGAGTGGGGATGTTCTGCCTCAAATCTTGGCCTTTCCTTCCCAAATATCCAGGTTTTCCTGCAGCATCAACCTTGGAGCGCCCGTATCCATACCCAGATCCAACCCCAAATATCCAGGTTTTCTTGCAGCATTGTTCTTGGTATGTCCCTATCCACATCCAAATCCAATCTCAAATATGCAGGGATCCAATCCCAAATATC
Source organism: Geospiza fortis (assembly GCF_000277835.1). Taxonomy (NCBI): domain Eukaryota; kingdom Metazoa; phylum Chordata; class Aves; order Passeriformes; family Thraupidae; genus Geospiza; species Geospiza fortis. The sequence continues at coordinate 142,634 of NW_005054673.1, read as the reverse complement.
CAGGTTTTCCTGCAGCATTGACCTTGGAATGCCCTTTTCCACACCCAGATCCAGCCCCAAATATAATGGTTTTCTTGCAGTATTGACATTGGAGCACCCGTATCCACAGCCAGATCCTATCCCAAATATCCAGGTTTTCCTTCAGCATTGACCTTGGAATGCCTCTATCCATACCCAAATCCAATCCCAAATATCCAGGTTTTCCTGCAGCATCCACCTTGGAGCACCCCTATCCACACCTGGATGGTTTGGGGTCGGAGACACCTGAAATCCCACCTCAGGATGGGATCCATCGCATTCCAGCCATCCTATCTCAGGGTGGGATGTCCCATGGCCGGGGACACCTTCCCCAACCCCAGGCTGCTCCCAGCCCCTTCCAGCCTGGATTTGAACACTCCCAGGGATGTGATATCCCCCAAAAATGGTGCGATTGGCATTTTTGGAGCCATGCAAAGCCCCCCTGCATCCCCCTCTTGGACTATCCCAGGGCCCATCCCCTCTTCCAAGCTGGAATTGCTTCCCAAGTGCCTGAACTACGTCAACCTCTCAGTCTGAACCAATTGCCCCGATTTATTTTGGGCTCCATTTCTATTTTGCCATCCTGGAGCCGCAAAATATCCTGTAAAAAAACAACTCCTTTCCCAGAGATTTACGGCCTTATATCCCAAATCCATCACGGGAATGGCCTCATCCTCCCCCCACCATGACTCCAGGCCCGAGACGTGGCCAGTAATAACCAAAAAACCCATTTTTGAAGGGTTTGTGTCCAGCTGCTGCCACCTCATCCCAACATTCCCCCCTCCCTCGCGTGCCCGCGGACGCCTGGGCAGCCTCGCAGCGTTTCCGAGCACTCAGTTATAATTTGGTGCTGGGACCATTGGGAAATTGCCGACAATTTGGATGAAAATGGTTGGAAAATTGCAGTGTTTAGGCCCATTTTGCTGGGGCTGTGTGTGCAGAAATTGCAGAGGAAACACTGGAAGAGGCCGGCTTGGAAACAGGCGCTGGAATCCTGCGGGTGCCCCCAGGGTGTTCTGGATTTGTAAATAAATGTGTAAATCCAGGCAAAGAAATTGGCCCTGAGGGAAGCAGAGGGCAGGGAAAAATTGGGAAAAGGGGATGGGAAGTGGAGCCCTGGGAGGCTGTGGCTGATCCCACAACACTCCCAGATGAAGCTCAGCTTGGGCAGGGCCGTTGTTGTCCCCAACACTTGGAGCTGATCCGGCGTCTTTTTGGGAATAAAACACCCCAGGGGTTGTTTACGTGTTTGCCCACTGATGGTTTGTACATTTCTCCCAGGAATTTATCCCAGATTTTGCCTGTTGGGATTGTTGATGCACCTCGGGGAGAGCAAGAAGGTCTTGGAGCTTTCCCCACCCATTTTTAATTATTCCATGATGAAAGGTCTTTTCAAACCCAATAAATTCTATGATCCTATGAAACGTCTTTTACAACCCAAACATTTCCACGACTTTATGGAAGGTCTTGTATCCCAACGATTCCCTGGTTCTATGAAAGGTTTTTTTATCCCAACAATTCCATGGTTCTATGAAAGGTTTTTTATCCCAACGATTCCATGGTTCTCTGAAGGGCCTTTTCCCCCCAAAACAATTCCGTAATTCTGTGACTGCATGAAGAAACTGGAAGGGAAATATTTATGCAAAGCTGCTGCTCACGTCTTCCCAACTCCCATTTTCCCCCCATTTGCCAGATCCTAGTTTTCTCCCATTTCCCAGATCCCTCTTT
>NW_005054673.1:139157-140801 GCF_000277835.1 Geospiza fortis | reverse complement strand
AATGCAAGGAAGAGATGGAACCAAAGGAATTCTCCCAGCCTGGCTTCCCTGGCCGGAATGCGCTGCTAATTAACCAGCAGACAAACAGCAGCCGGGCTCTCATTTGCATAAATCTGCATCGTCAGCCTGGGAGGTAAACAATGGCAGCAGGAGGGGGATTCGCTCCTCATTCAGTGGGAATTGCAGCCTCGGAAATTGGAGTTTGGATTTTTTCCCGAATTTCTCCTTCTGACCCCGAGCCCATCCACAATTGGCTGCGAGGCCTCAGCACAACCCACGGCACAAAGGAGCCTTTTCCTGCTGTGTTCCTCGCCAAGGAGCACGTGGAGACTGGAAATGATCAAAATTTGGGATTTTAAAGGCTGGTGTAAACATGGAGCTTCATTATAATCCTTAATTACAGCTAATTGGGAACGACGAGTGTTGTGAATGCTGGGAGATGGAGCTGGTGATGTCCATTGGATGTTCTGAGGGTAATTAAACACTCCAGAGTTAATTAATCATTTGGACCTTCCTTCCCTGAATGATCCTGGTGGGAAGGAACCAGGACCCCTCTGGGGAGGGAGATTTGGAGGCTGGGGCTGCCCAGGAATTTTGGAATGTCCATCCCTGGAGGTGTCCAAGGAATTCATGGAGGTGGCACTCAGCGCTCTGGGCTGGGGACAAGGTAGAAGCAAGGTAGAAAAATCATAAAGAAGAGTTTTATAAAATCAGAATCAGTGGCTGGCCTTGCCAAGCTAGGCCTTCACAAGTTCCCACATCCTGGTGTGAGCAGTTCGTTAACATAACAATCTGTTCCTGGGTGAAAAACAACCTGCACCTGTATAAACTGTTTTTAGATAGAAAAAACGAAAATTATCATCTCTCACAAACAACTTTTCCTGCACGTACACACCGGGAGTTTGAGTGATCAATCAATACAAAATCATTTGTTATTTACCCATAAAGCAATTGGCAAGAAAGCCACTGACCAATTGGAGGTCTGCAAAACTGTATAAAAATGAGTTATGTCAACAAAAAATGAACTTTTTCCACCATGAAGAAAATGGAGTCACACGTGGTTTATTCCCATAGGTGGGAATGGGGCACAACTTGGGCTCAGTGACCTTGGAGAGTTTTTCCAACCTCAGGGATTTGGGATCTCTCCCACTTCTGATTTAACTTTGTCTCAGCCATGCCGTGCAGAGGAACATCCCAATGTGGAGCTTTCCACGGGGGAATGGTGCCCATTGTCCACTTGTGGTCAGCAGGATCAGGGAGGGCAGTGGGACAACAATGCATCAGTGCCAGCATTCCCACAAATGTTTTATGGGGTGGATTCCCCATTGGAATATTACCAATACAGCTGGACAGGACATCCCTGAGCTTGTCTGGCCCTTGGTGCTGAACCAAACAGCAGCACTGTGGTGTTTCACCCCACAGACTTTGGGGGCTGGCTGGGTGTGTGGTGTTTCACCCCACAGACGCTTTGGGCTGGCTGGTGTGTGGTGTTTCACCCCACAGACACTTTGGGCTCTATGGGTGTGTGGTGTTTCACCCCACAGACACTTTGGGCTCTATGGGTGTGTGGTGTTTCACCCCACAGACACTTTGGGCTCTATGGGTGTGTGGTGTTTCACCCCACAGACACTTTGGGCTGGCTGG
>NW_005054673.1:134977-139057 GCF_000277835.1 Geospiza fortis | reverse complement strand
AGGACACCTGGATGGCCCAATGCCCCCAGGGGTAGAGGGCATCCTTTGGATCTGCCAATTCTGGAATTCCAGGAGTGACAGACAGTGCTGGGAGGGGAAAGGAGAGGTGACTGACACACCTGGGAGGGAATTATCAGGGGAGGGACCCAGGGTTCTGGGGTAAACCCTGAAATCACAACACAACAATTCCCAAGCCTGGGCAGAGCTGAGCTCAGGGTTTGCATTTTCTGGAGTCACAAGGAGCCATAAATCAGCCCCAAATCCTCATATCCAGCCACCTGCTGACCTCTCCCTGTCCCCAGTGAAGGTTGGGAGCACAGAGTGTAAAATTGAAAAATTTGAAGGTTTTTTGCTGGATGGGAAGGAAAACCCTGAAGGGTTTCCAGGAGATGAGGAGTCAGAGGAATCACTTCACTCCCATCCTCGGGAAAGCTCCTTGATCCCGGCTTGGCCTCAGCCACAGAGGAGCTTCCAGGAGATGAGGAGTCAGAGGAATCACTCGGCTTCACACAACTGCTCCAAGGTCTGTGCCGAGTCAGGATTTTCCAGGAGTTCTTTTCCAGCTCCACGGTCATTATTCAAATTTTCCGGTCCTGTTTTCTCTGTGCAGACTCCAGGCTTTTTTAACATTTTTTTTTTCCTAAGAACCTCACCATTACTGTGGATATTTTCCCCTTAATACTGCAAGGATTAAACAGAAATAATTCTCCTTTTGTGCTTCCTCCCTGCCTGGACGCTGACCTCGGTGCTGAGCTCAGCTGGCCTCAGCTGGGGCTCTTTTCCAGGCCAGGACAAGGGAATCAATCCCATCCCTCCGTCCTTCCATCCCTGCCCCAGGACGGAGCTGCGGGTGGGAAATCAGGAATTATTTGCCCCATCAAACATCCCCTGGCAGAGATGGGACCTGCCTGGATCCAGGGATTCACCTCAGGGCTTGGCGGTGCCGCAGAGATTGAATTTCTTTGCGTTCCCAGAGATTTTGTGGGAAATCAGGAATTATTTGCCCCAGGATCCACATCAAACATCCCCTGGCAGAGGTGGGACCTGCCTGGATCCAGAGATTCACCTCAGGGCTTGGCGGTGCCGCAGAGATTGAATTTCTTCGCGTTCCCGGGGATTTTGTGGCAATTCTGGGATATATGGACCCAAACAAATCCAAGCTGTGGGGAAGTTCTGGAAAGACCAGAGGGAATTTGCCTCTGTGGGATGCACTGGTGGCCTCATCCCCTGGGAAATCCGTTGCCACGGGAATGGAGGGAATCTCCAGCCCTTCGCACCCCAAAGAGTTAATGATTAAAAGCCGTGAATCGCATCTTCCTCGAAATCCTTGAAGGACTTCCAGAGGGAAGGAGGGAAGCGCTGGAAGGGCTCTGATCCCCCTCCTTCCCCCGGCACGGATTTGTGATGTGCGGGAGGCAGATGAGAGAATTCCTGCTCGGCAGAGAGCGGGGATGAGAGATTAAATCAACCTGCTCGGCCCCGCTCCCAGCGCTCGCTCGGAGATGCTGAAATATTTATTTAAAGGAGAAGGAGAGCGGGGGATGGCGGGAGGGGGAAACACGGAATTAAAATGTTCATTAGCTTACAACGCGTGTTTAATGGGGGCCTTGCTCCAGCTGGGTAAAGGATTCCCTGCATTTCTCCCTTTCTGGGAAAGGCTGGGAACACCTGGGGAGGGCATGGAGAGCTGGGAGTGAGGAGCATCTCTCCCTAAATCCATCAAATTCTGCCTTTTCCAGGGTTCTTTCGCTCCATGCTGGTGGAGGAGCTGGGGTGGGATTGTTGAGCTGCTGATGCTCTGGGGTTTGGGATGCTCCAGGGGTTTTTTTTTTGGGGTGCTCAGAGAGCTCTCAGCTACCTGTTGGATCCATATTCCCAATTTCCCATGGGGATTCCTCACTCTGCCCTGCAACAAAAGCACTCCCTGAGCAAATCCATGGGTGGGACCCATATTCTCATTTTTCCCTCGGGATTCCTCACTTTACCCTGGAACAAAAGCAAATTCCCACATCACCTGGAGTTTGTCTCCCCTGTAATTTTTTCCCGGAGCAACCAGGCTGGAAAAATGTCTTACATGGAAATCTTCATGGAATGGGGGAATGGAAGACGTTGAGTGGGTGGATTCTGGGGGAAATAGAGGGGTTTGTTCCTAGAGCCAGTTAATTAGAAAATCGAGATGAGCCGGGCTGATATCCTACAGGGAAAGATAAAATATGTTGGGGGAAAAAAACCAAACCAAACCAAAAAAAAAAAATAAAAGCCCACAATGCTGCAGCTCCTTGGAAATGTCAAAATATTGCATTTCCCGGGATGACAAAGATGGAAGAAATAGCTGGGTTTCAGTTTCAAGTGCCACGTCATCGCTCTTCCCCTCTATAATTTTTATTCAAATGGGAAAGTGCCAGGAAGTTATTCCGGAGGGAATCCAAGGTTTATCCTGGAAAGGGGCCTGGGAACAAGGCTGGGGCTTCCGTGGGGTTTTGGGGGCATATCCAGTGGGCTTTTCCAGTGTACATCCATTTTCCAGTGTGTATCCATGTATTTCTCCGGTGTATATCTATTTATTTTTCCACTGTATATCCACTTTTCTAGTGTGTATGCATGGGTTTTTCCGGTGTATATCCATTTTTTGAGCATATACCTATTTTTCCAGCGTGTATCTATTTTTCCAGCATGTATCCGGTGTATTTTCCCAGTCTATATCCATTTCCAGTGTATATCCATTTTTTAAGCATATATCCATGTGTTTTTCCAGTATATATTCATTTTTCCAGTGTATATATATTTTCCAAGTGTGTATCTATTTTCCCAGCATGTATCCAGTATATTTTCCCAGTCTGTATCCATTTTTTGAGCATAAATCTATTTTTTGAGCATATCTCTACTTTCCCAGCATGCATCCAGTATATTATCCCAGTCTGTACCCATTTTTTGAGCATATATTTATTTTCCAGTGTGTATCTGTTTTTCCAGCATGTATCCAGTGTATTTTCCCAGTCTATATCCATTTCCAGTGTATATCCATTTTTTCCACTGTATATTTTTCCAGTATATATTTATTTTCCAGGATGTATCCAGCATATTTCCCCAGTCTGTATCCATTTTTTGGAGCATATATCTATTTTTCCAGTGTATATCTATTTTTCCAGCATGTATCCAGTGTATTTTCCCAGTCTGTATCCATTTTTTGAGCATATATCTATTTTTCCAGTGTATATCCATTTTCCAGTGTAGATACATTTTTTGAGCATGTATCTATTTTTCCAGTGTAAATCCATTTTCCAGTATATATCCATTTTTTTGGAGCATCTATCCATGTGTTTTTCCAGTGTATATCTATTTTTGGAGCATATATCTATTTTTCAGTATATATCTATTTTCCCAGCATGTATCCAGTGTATTTTCCCAGTGTATACCTATTTTTTGAGCATATATCCATTTTTTTGAGCATATATCTCTTTTTCCAGTGTATATCTATTTTCCCAGCATGTATCCAGTGTATTTTCCCAGTATATACCCATTTTTTGAACATATACCTATTTTTTGAGCATATATCTATTTCCCCAGCATGTATCCAGTATATTTTCCCAGTCTGAATCCATTTTTTGAGCATATATTTATTTTTCCAGTGTATATCTATTTTTCCAGTGTATATCCAGTGGGAGGGTGGAATGAGACGGACGCCCCATTCCCAGTCCACTCTCCCCATTTAACCATGGAAAAATCCTCGGATGGAAGAACCTGGGGGATGGAAGAACCCGTGGGTGCTCTTGGTGACAAAAAGGGACAACTCTGAGCTCCCAAAATGCTGCGCCAACCTCAGCTTTTAAATCCAGCAGCCCTTCAGAATCAGGCAGATGTTTCCAGGAGATTTCCCAGCGCATTTGGAAGCCTGGGGGGATTTTTTATCTCCTTTTTTTTTTTTAAATTCCAAGCGTTGCCATAAAAGCTTTGGGAAGCAGAGGGTGAAACGGCGACGTTTTAACTCCTCTCTTTAGTTCCTAAATGAAAGTCTTTAAATGGGATCGTTTTGGAATAAACTTCCCGGCGTGCATTAAATGAACAGCTGGAGAAGAGGCA
>NW_005054673.1:133984-134966 GCF_000277835.1 Geospiza fortis | reverse complement strand
AGGAATATCAAGTTATTCGTTCCTGATTATCTCAGGAATTTTGGGATTTATTGGCTGGGAAGGGAAGAATTTTCTCTCTGCTCCCCACAGACCCATCCTGAGCTTCCACCTGGGATGAGCTCTGGAGCTCCTTGGACCCAGAGACCCCAGGAACATCCTCACTCCCATCCCAAAACACCTTGGGAGGAAAGGATTCCATGATTTCTCCAAGGGCTGATTCTCCAGGTCTTCCTAAAGCAGGGAAAGCCAAAATAAACCTCCCCCAGCTAAGAAATTTGGGTATTTTTATCCCTGCTTCCCTCTAATGATGCTCCTCTCCTGATCCCGGGGTGGCGGAGCAGCGCCAAGAGCTGGATCCCAGGAATATCAAACATTCAGGAGCAGCTAACGAGCAGGGAAGGGAAAGGAAGCTTTTCCCAGGGGAGAGGAGCAGACTTGGACAGAAAATAAAAATCCCAGAGGGGCTCAGGACTGAGAAAAGGTGGGAAGGGGTCTCTGTTTCTCATTCCAGGCCTCCATCCTCCATGAAAATCCCAGGGAACGCGGGGTGGGCTTTTGAGCCCTTTGCCTTCCCCGAGCCCTGCTCGGGATCTTTGCCTTCTCCAGCAGCAACGTGCAGTCCTCAGCCTTTGAAATAAAAGAATTATCCCAGAGGTGAGGTCAGTTATCCCTCAGTGCTGTTAATTCGGTGTTTGGGAAGGCAGGAAGTGGCTCCAGGGCCCTGGAATTACACCGAGTGTGTGAACAAAAAGCAATTAAAGTTCCTGACCCTGCTGATCCATACACAGCCTCCCTGCCTCCCACTGTTTTTTGATTTTCTTTGTGGAATTCCAAGCCATTAAAGGCACTAATTCCACTCTTTTGAGGGTTGTAGAGGAGCTGAAGCGGGATGAACCCTCCCTCACCCCTTTGGTATCAGCACAGCTCAAAATTCGGGGTTTTATGAGTTTTTATGGGGTTTCCCCATCTCATCCAGTGTCAG
>NW_005054673.1:133549-133914 GCF_000277835.1 Geospiza fortis | reverse complement strand
AGAATCAAAAATACATCTCCAACCTGCAAAATCAACCAGGTGAGGAAGGGCAGGGCCAGGCCAGGAGCATCCCAGGGATGCAGAGCCTGAGGAAGCACAGGGAGCTCTCTCGCCGGTGAATTTTTCATCAAAGGTGGCAGGACCAATGTCCCGGGGTTTTATCTTTATCTTTTATCTCTGCTGGAACGCCTGGAGCCAGAAGGGTGCCCTGGAAGGATCCTTCTGCCTGTTCTGGATGATTTATACATCTGGAGAAAGGCAGAGTGTGAGCAGGAAGAGCCAGGGCGGATCCTGCTGGGTGGGAACATCCCGGATCTCCTCCGTGTTCTCCGCTCCTCCCTCTTGCTCTTGGAATCATTTCCACT
>NW_005054673.1:131527-133539 GCF_000277835.1 Geospiza fortis | reverse complement strand
AAAAATCCATAAAAGCCCAGGCAGCACCAGGGAGTGAACGGAAATCAGGGATTTGTAACCCACAAAACCATCTCCACCTTTATTTCAGGCTGGGAGCAGTTCTAATTTGAGACATTCCAAAGTTTGCCATGGAATTTCCCCTCCTTTTTCCTGCAGGGACCGATCCCACTTCAGAGAGAAAATCCATGGATACCCAAAGGGGTCCTGAGGCCCTTGGGGGCCTCCTGAGCATCCCTTGCTCAGGCCCTGATTCCCAGTGGGAATTCTTGGCAAACCCAAGGCGGGAGCACAGAGGGACATTCAGCTCCCAAACCCCCCTAAATACCCCCAGCTATTCCCATTTATACCTTAAAAAACCCTTTCTCCCACCCCTAAAATCCCAAGCCCTGACTATTTCTTGCTCACACCTTGGATTCCCAACGGGAATTCTCGGAAAATGTGAGTCTGGAGAAGAGGGACACTCCACTCACAATCCTGCCTGAACACCCCAACCCGTCCCATTTATTCCCCCAAAATATCCCTTTTCCCCCCAAAATCCCAACCCCTCAGCATTCCCTTGCTCAGGCCCTGATTTCCAGTGGGAATCCTTGGAAAACCCAAGGCTGGAGTACAGAGGGACACTCCGCTCCCAAACCCTCCTAAATACCCCCAACCATTCCCATTTATTCCCCCAAAATATCCCTTTTTTCCCCCAAAAATCCCAACCCCTCAGCATTCCCTTGCTCAGGCCTTGGATTCCCAATGGGAACCCTTGGAAAACCCAAGGCTGGACTGCAGAGAGACACTCCACTCCCAAACACCCCCCACCCTTCCCATTTATTCCCCCAAAATATCCCTTTTCCCCCCAAAATCCCAACCCCTCAGCATCCCTTGCTCAGGCCTTGGATTCCCAATGGGAACCCTTGGAAAACCCAAGGCTGGACTGCAGAGAGACACTCCACTCCCAAACACCCCCAACCCTTCCCATTTATTCCCCCAAAATATCCCTTTTTTCCCCCAAAAATCCCAACCCCTCAGCATCCCTTGCTCAGGCCTTGGATTCCCAGGGAATCCTTGGAAAACCCAAGGCTGGACTGCAGAAGGACAAAACTCTCATAACGACACCCAGCCATTCCCACTTATTCCCCCCAAAAACCCTTTTTCCCCCGCAAAATCCCATCCCTGAGCTGCTGGAGTTGTTCTGAGCTCCTTCCTCACTGCCCCTCCAGCCAAGTGGGACCAGAGGAGCTCTCCCAGCTCCGTTTTCCCCTTTCAGATCAGGGATATCATTCCCGAGGAGGCGGACGCGGCGCGGGGAGGGAGCAGAGCACAAAGGCTGTCACTCGACCGCAGCAGAATGGGGCCAGCAGCGGTGGCAGCTGAATTTCCCGAGCAACAAAGCTCCCGTTCTCATGCAAATATCCCTGAGAAATGAAATCCCGGCGAAGAGAAAGGCAGATAATGCATTATATAAGCAGAATTATCACGGCGCAGACGGATTCTTCCAAGGGTTTGGGGTTTATCCGTGGGGTTTTTTTTTAATATTTATTTTGGAGCCTTCGGCGCCTTGATTGGGGCCGGGGAGGGGATGGCAGAGCAGGAGTTTTATCACCCACAAAGCCCCTCTGGATTGAGCGGTGGATGTGGATAAAGCTCGGGAAAAGATTCCGTGCCCCGATAGCGCGGCCTCGCTTCCCGCCGGATCCCGGAGCGCTCGGCAAACGTCCATTAATGAGGCCTCCGAGGAGCTCCCGGCCCTGCAATTTTGGAGATGAAGGCTCCGATCCAGCAGGAAGGCAAAAGGGATTGGGATGTGCCAGGAGCTGAACTCAGCCTCTCCATCCCTGCAGAGGCAGCCAGGAAAAGCAGGAATTTTTACCCAGATTTTGTCAGGTTCTTCCAGCCCTGGTGCCCTGGGGGATGATTCCAGCTCTGGGAAAAGTGGGGCCCGTCCATTGGGGCCTGATGGATCCATTCCTGCAGCTCCCAGCTCCTTCTCCTTCCAGTTCCCATTCTTCCTAATGTTTTTATGC
>NW_005054673.1:131103-131483 GCF_000277835.1 Geospiza fortis | reverse complement strand
CCGATCCAGCAGGAAGGAAAAAGGGATTGGGATGTGCCAGGAGCTGAACTCAGCCTCTCCATCCCTGCAGAGGCAGCCAGGAAAAGCAGGAATTTTTACCTGGATTTTGCCAGGTTCCTCCAGCCCTGCTGCCCTGGGGGATGATTCCAGCTCTGGGAAATGTGGGGCTCTTCCATTTCCCATGGGGATGGATCCATCCCAGCAGCCCCCAGCTCCTTCTCCCTCCAGTTCCCTTTTTCCTTTAGGTTTTTGTGCATTTTTGGGGAGTTTTGCAGCAAAACCAGCCCCATTTGTGGGTACCCCGAGCCTGGACCTGGAACAAACTGAGCAGGATTTACCATGGAGGAAATGGGTGGAATAGCTGGAAAAACCAGGAATGC